>NC_057808.1:48329468-48345876 GCF_018294505.1 Triticum aestivum
TGCCCCGACGCGCTGCAAGGCTTCGACGACGCCTGCGCGGCAAGCTGCCTCGCCGATCTTCTTGGCGAGACTCGCATCTCCGACGAGCCCGCGTCCGACGCGGGCACGGACTACCCCGAGAGCCACCTCATCAGCCTCCTCGACCAGCTTCACGTCTCCAGCGAGCTTGCTGTAGACTTGGAGTCGGTCGGCTCCACCGACCCGATGCTTGTCGACTCCGACACGACATCGTTCAACGCCTACCCCTCCGACGTGGTAGTCTTCGATGACCCTCTCCCTCGAGATGACAGCGGCAGCAGCGCTGTCACTGAGGTGCTGGTCATCAGCCACGTCGCCGACTCGGGCGAGAGCGCCCACGACGCCCTACAGGCGGCGATGCATGACTTGTCCATCCCCATCCCGGCCGATGCCGACGCCGAGACCCTGGAGGCATGTCATCCCGCCCTCATCGCAGAGGGCCAGAAGATAGCCTCCATGAGACGCCTCACTGAGGCCCACCAGCGCGAAGTCGACCGTGCCGCTTTTGGTATGCCGCCTCACGGCAGGCCGAGCCGAGTCGGCCTCGTGAAGAAGCGCGGCGCGGCCATCGCCAGCATGCTGGGGGCAGACCGCCCCGTTTACGCCACACCGCTCGAAAATCTGCGAGCTGCTCGGGCGGCAGCAGAAGAGCTGAATGGGCTGGGGGCTGATGAGCTCCCCTACATGACAAGGCGCATCCAGCAGCTGATCGATGCAGCCACAGAACGACATGAAGCCGGCGCCCGCGCTGAGAGCCCTCCCCCGCGCCGAGAGCACGCCGCGACATCCCGGTCGCCGACTGCGAGCGGCGCCCGCGCAAGGAAGGACAAGGAGCCGGCTGCTAGCCGCAGCCGGACTCGAATCACCATCGAGCGCGACGCGGAAGTCCGCCCTCGAGCGGTGGAGTGCCAGGGCAATCCGCCTCCTCCCCCGCCTCGTGGAGAGAGATGTCCCACCCCGCCGCCTGTCACGCATCCGACTCTCGGTGGCCGACTAGGCCGCCGCGAGGGAGTCGGCGAGAACGACGCCCGCCACCGGATCGACCGCCTAGCTCGATCCCTAGCGCTAGAAGAAGAAGACGATGTCGGCCCGCCATGCTTTGGCCCCCGCATCCGCGACGAGCCCTTCCCCAAAGGGTTCTCGCTCCCCAGAGACACGCCCAAGTACAACGGCTCTGTGAAGCCGGAAGATTGGCTCATCGACTACTCTACCGCCGTCAGTATAGCGAATGGCAACAGGCGCGTAGCAGTGAAGTACGTCCCTCTCATGCTGCAAGGCACGGCACGCACCTGGCTCAACAGCCTCAAGCCCTACAGCGTCAACAGCTGGCTGGACTTCACGGAAGTCTTCGTCCGCAACTTCACCAGCACGTACAAGCGGCCTCCCAAGCCCCGCCAGCTTTCCTTATGCGTCCAAGGGCCCAGCGAATCGACCCGCGACTACCTCACGCGATGGGCCGAGCTCCGCAACTCCTGCGAGGGGGTGCACGAGGTGCAGGCCATCGAATACTTCACCGCCGGGTGCCGAGAGGGCACCCTCCTCAAGCACCGACTCCTCTGCGATGAGCCGGCTACCCTTGACGAGCTGCTGGTCATTGCAGACAAGTACGCCACAGCCGACTCCTCGATGAAGACCGAGCTCCGAGTGGACGCCTATGGGAAGGTGCTCGCTCCGGCTCCTAAGACGCCGGCTGGCGACTCCAATCGGCGCCCCTACCAGAACGACCACAAGCGCAAGGCCCCTATGCCGCCTTCCACCAGTCGGCAGGTGGCCACAGTCGAAGACGAGCAACCCGAAGAGCGGCCCGCTCCCAAGAAGAAGGGCGGCAGGCCGGCTTGGCAGCCGACCTTCTCCTACGAGCAGACTCTCGATGCCCCCTGCAAGTTCCACAGCGGCGCGAAGCCATCCAACCACACGACCCGAAAGTGCCACTGGCTCACCCGGATCTCCAAGGGCGAGGGGCTGGTGGCGCCTCCGCCTCCCAGCCCGCCGCCTCCATCCCCCCAGCAGCCGGCTGCCCGACCAGCAGTCGGAGCCATTCAAGATGAGTTCCCTAATGAGCACGCCGCCTACGTCGTCTTCACAAGCCAGGTTGAAGACAAGCGCAGCCGGCGCCGACAGCACCAAGAGGTCAACGCAGTCGCCTCCAGCAACCCCGAGTTCATGCATTGGTCCGAAAGGCCTATCAACTGGAGCCGGGCCGATCACCCAGAGGTGATGCCGTCCGCTGGCTCCTACGCATTGGTGTTGGATGTCACCCTCGCAACAGAGAGGGAGGCTGCCCGATTCTTTCGCGTTCTGATTGATGGCGGAAGCAGTATCAACATACTGTACCGCGACACCATGGAGAAGTTGAACCTCAAGGCGAAGCAGCTCATGCCAAGCCGGACCGTTTTCCATGGCATCGTACCCGGCCTATCCTGTTCCCCGATCGGCAAGATCAAGATGGATGTTCTCTTCGGAGACAAGGATCACTTTCGCCGAGAAGCGATCTGGTTCGAGGTAGTGGATCTGGAAAGCCCTTACCACGCTTTGCTCGGCCGACCTGCTCTGGCCAAGTTCATGGCTGTGCCCCACTACGCCTACCTGAAGATGAAGATGCCAAGCTCAAAGGGGATCATCACAGTGGCCGGCGACTACAAGAAGTCCATCGAGTGCGCTGCAGCCAGCAGTTGACTGGCCGAGTCCCTCGTAGTGGCAGAAGAGAAGAAGATGCTGGATCGAGTTGTGGCCATGGCCGGCAAGCAGCCGGCCTTGTCCCCCAACCCCAAGGAATATGATGCGCAGGGCTCCTTCCAGCCGGCCAAGGAGATGAAGAAGATACCTCCGGACCCGGAGAACCTGGAGAGGTTTGCAGTCATTGGTGCAAACCTGGACAGTAAATAGGAAGTCGAGCTCGTCGACTTCCTTCGTGAGAATCGAGACATCTTTGCATGGTCCCCAAAGGACATGCCGGGTGTTCCGAAGGATTTCGCCGAGCACAAGTTACACGTCCGAGCGGACGCGAAGCCGGTCAAGCAGCCCCTCCGCAGACTGTCAGAAGAGAAGAGAAGAATCGTAGGAGAAGAGATAGCCCGGCTCCTTGCCGCCGGCTTTATTATGGAAATGTTTTTCCCAGAGTGGCTTGCCAACCCAGTCTTGGTGTTGAAGAAGAAGAACAAATGGCATATGTGTATAGACTACACTAGCCTCAACAAGGCCTGCCCCAAAGATCCGTTTGCTCTGCCACGGATTGATCAAGTAATAGACTCCACAGCCGGATGCGAGCTGTTGAGTTTCTTGGATGCCTACTCAGGATATCACCAGATTAAGTTGGACCCAGCAGACCGCCTGAAGACCGCCTTCATCACACCATTCGGAGCTTTCTGTTACCTGACTATGATATTCGGCTTGAGGAATGCCGGTGCCACTTTTCAGCGTTGCATGCAGAAATGCCTCCTCAAGCAACTCGGCAGAAATGCCCACGTCTACGTAGACGATATTGTGGTGAAGACAGAAAAGTGCGGCACCCTACTGGAAGACCTCAAAGAAACATTTGCCAACTTGCGCCGATTCCAGATCAAGCTCAAGCCCGAGAAATGCGTGTTCGGAGTACCAACCGGCCAACTTCTAGGCTTTCTGGTTCCCGAACACGGCATTGAGTGCAACCCTGTGAAGATCAAGGACATTGAGAGAATGGAGATTCCCACCAAGTTGTGAGACGTACATAAGTTCACCGGGTGCCTGGCCTCCCTAAACCGCTTTATCAGCCGGCTAGGAGAGAAGGCTCTCCCCCTGTACCGACTCATGAAGAAATCCACTCATTTCGAGTGGAATGACCAAGCAGACCAAGCCTTCCATGAGTTGAAAAAGATGCTGACCACTCCACCTGTCCTGGCGGCGCCGACTGAGAAGGAGCCCATGCTCCTCTACATTGCCGCAACTAGCCGAGTGGTCAGTATAGTCATCGTGGTCCAGCGCCCAGAAGAAGGCCGTGCCCAACTAGTCCAGAGGCCGGTATATTATCTAAGCGAAGTGTTGTCCAGCTCAAAGCAAAACTACCCACACTACCAGAAGATGTGCTATGGAGTGTACTTCGCCGCCAAGAAGCTGAAGCCCTACTTTCGAGAGCATCCCATCACGGTCGTATGCACCGCCCCGCTTGCCGAGATCATAGGCAGCCGGGATGCATCCGGCCGGGTGGCTAAATGGGCCATTGCGCTGGCGCCTTACACAATCTTCTACTAGCCCCGCACCACCATCAAGTCTCAAGCATTGGCCGACTTCCTCGTCGACTGGGCCGAGACCCAGTACCTACCGCCGGCTCCCGACTCTATTCATTGGCGGATGCACTTCGATGGGTCCAAGATGCGCACCGGCTTGGGAGCCGGCATCGTCCTCACCTCTCCCAAAGGCGACAAGCTCAGATACACGCTGCAAATCCACTTTGCCGCCTCCAACAATGTGGCTGAATACGAGGCGCTCATACACGGGCTCCGGCTAGCCAAAGAGCTCGGCATACGCCGGATCCAGTGTTATGGCGACTCAGACTTGGTGGTCTAGCAGTCATCTGGCGTCTGGGACGCCAAGGATGCAAACATGGCGAGCTATCGATTCCTCGTCCAGCAGATCAGTGGGTACTTCGAAGGGTGCGAGTTCCTTCACGTGCCACGGGCCGACAACGGCCAAGCAGATGCCCTGGCACGGATCGGCTCCACCCGACAGGCTATACCAACCGGTGTCTCTCTCCAGCGCCTCCTCAAACCATCTATCAAGCCGTCTCCAGAATCGGACTCTATCTTCGTACCGCCCGCCCCCGATGCAGCCGGATCCGACTGGAGGAACCCAACAGGCGGCTCGGGGACTACAGAACCCGGCCCGGGGACTGCAGCAGTCGGCCCGGGGACTGCAATGGCACAAGAAGCGGTGGTCGACTCCAACTCTCCACCACCCAACCCACCCACCCGAGTTACAGTGGCCGTACTAACAGTAGAAGAAGTCACAGCTCCATCATGGGCCCAGCCCATCCTCAACTTCCTAGTCAACAGAGAGCTGCCGACTGATGAGATCTCGGCAAGACTAGTGCAACGCCGAGCCGGAGCATATGCAATAATAAACAGAGAACTTGTCAAGCGCAGTGTCACTGGGATCTTCCAGCGCTGCGTCGAGCCAGAAAAGGGTGTAGCAATCCTCAAGGATATCCACCAAGGCGAATGCGGCCACCACGCAGCCTCAAGATCACTTGTGGCCAAAGCCTTCCGCCACGGTTTCTTCTGGCCGACTGCGTTGGAAGATGCCAAAGTGATAGGCAAATGCTGCAAAGGATGCCAAGTCTTCAGTTCCAAACAACACCTGCCGGCTTCCGCACTCAAGACCATGCCCCTCACCTGGCCCTTTGCCGTCTGGGGGCTGGACATGGTGGGCCCATTCAAGACAGCCCGCAGCGGCTTGACACATCTGCTTGTCGCCGTGGACAAATTTACCAACTGGATCGAAGCGAAGCCGATCAAAAAACTGAATGGGCCGACTGCCGTGACATTTATTGCCGACATCACTACTCGGTATGGCATGCCGCACAGCATCATCACCGACAACGGCACAAACTTTGCCAAAGGAGCACTGGCACATTTCTGCGCGACACAAGGCATCCGACTGGACTTAGCGTCCGTTGCCCACCCACAGTCAAACGGCCAGGTCGAGCGAGCAAACGGCCTCATCCTCTCTGGTATCAAGCCCCGCCTGGTCGTACCACTGGAGTGCTCGGCCGGCTGCTGGCTCGACGAGCTGCCGGCTGTCCTCTGGAGTCTGCGTACTACCCCAAACAAATCAACCGGCTTCACTCCGTTCTTCCTTGTATATGGTGCCGAGGCTGTCATTCCGACTAACATCAAGTTCGACTCGCCTCGGGTCACCATGTACACGGAGGCGGAGGCCAAGGAAGCGCGAGAAGACGGCGTCAACCTGCTGGAAGAAGGCCGGCTGTTAGCACTCAGCCGGTCCGCCATCTACCAGCAGGGTTTGCGCTGTTACCACAACCGGAAGGTCAAGCCAAGAT
Source organism: Triticum aestivum (assembly GCF_018294505.1). Lineage (NCBI taxonomy): Eukaryota > Viridiplantae > Streptophyta > Magnoliopsida > Poales > Poaceae > Triticum > Triticum aestivum. The sequence continues at coordinate 48,335,521 of NC_057808.1, forward strand.
CCTTCCAAAAGGGCGACCTTGTGCTTCGGCTGATCCAGCGAACAGCCGGCCAGCACAAGCTCTCGGCCCCTTGGGAAGGCCCTTTCGTCATCAGCAAGGCACTAGGCAATGACTCCTACTACTTGATCGACGCACAAAAACCAAGAGCACGCAAGAGGGATGATTCCGGCAAGGAGTCAGAGCGACCATGGAACACAAACCTCCTGAGAAGATTTTACAGTTGAAAGCAGTATGTATCATGCTACCGTTTTTATTAAATATGAGACAAACGGGCCCCCCGAGGCACACTCGGGAACCGCCCTCCTTTATCTATGAATGACGAGTGTCATACTCATGAATGTATTATTACATTTGATTTTCTGTCTGGCACCGGGTTCGACTAGTCGGCCCGGGGACTGGCCGCCTTAAGTTATATTAAATTTCTACCTGAAGTCAGACAAGTAGTGTGCCGGCACCCGAGCCCTCTCTTGTTGAAAGTCGCAGCTCGAAGAACCGACTGTCCGACTGGCAAGAGCCAAAGGCAGAAAGGATGCCCACACGAAAAACGACTAAGGACTAACGAACTTATATAACGCAAAGACGGCCTCCAACCACGCCTACCGGCTGTCAAACCAGCCGGCTGGCCGGCCTCCCAGTCACTTCGCTATAATTCAACAAAGCTAGAGTACTTGCCCTCCCAACTGGCCAAGCACTTCTCCAGCCACAGATTGCAGAGCAGCTGTCCGGCTGGGAAGGCGGCAACCAAGGGAGGGCGGCAAAGGAAACAGCCGAAGGATGAAAAGCAAAGAGCAAGGGAAAGCCAAACGCATGCATAATTATATTTACACATAAGGCCCTTAACAGGCCGGCAGTCAATATATTCGAATACACCCCCAGTGGGTGGAATTGCGCAAACTCAACAAAATGCTGTTCCTAGAGTGGTAAAACAGGAAAGTAGAGGCAGCAGACTAGACTAAGGGCGCTGCAGGGGAGCCGGGCTGGTCGGTGGAGACGGCGCCGCCAGCTGGAGGAGTGGCCGGCTGGCGGGTCTCGGCTTGATCATCGCCGGCTGCAGGCGGTGCACCCGCGCGTGCCTTGTTGCTGGAGGCACGGTCAAGCTGAGGCTCACCGGCCGCTCCACCATCTGGCGCGGCGTCTTCACCCTCCTCCTCCTCGCCCTCGTCGCTGGAGTCGATCTCCTCCGCCGAGTCCTTGCCATCTTCCGGGTTCAGCCCGAACCACTCCTCCGGATGGGCAACGCCGTTGTCATCCACCTCAGGAGCGAAGGCGCCGGTGTCGGTGTAGTCGGCAATCGCCGAAGCCCGCTGGATGATAGCCGGCCGCGCCGGCTCCAGCTCCGTGTCGGCCTCCTGCCGCCAGGTGGCTAGCTGGTCCAGACTCAGCTTGGGATACCAGGCCTTGGCGAACTCCAGCGCCCGCCTGGCGCCGGACCGAGCCGCAGAAGCCTTCCAGGCCTCGAAGCGGCCGACCGCCACCTCCAGCCAGTCGGCAGTCCGACTGGGGGTGCGGGGAATCACCTCACCAGGCCAAAGAGCGGCCAACACCTGCGCCCCAACATGCTGAAGCCGGCGGAGCATGCGATGAGCCGGCTGGAGGCGGGCCTGAATCGCCAAGAGCTGCTCCTCCAGCGACCGGCGAGCGTTTGACGCGATCTCGACGCCAGCCTGCCTTCGTGCCTCGCGGTGGGCCTCGACGACCTGGTTGGCGGCGGTAGAGTAGCCAGGGAAGTACTCTGCGCACGAAAGAAAAAGAAAGAAGAGAAAAACACCAAGTCAGAAAATGAGCCAAACGGCAAGAGGCAAGCAAGGACGAAGAAGAAGGCGGCCTACCGTCAACCAAGTCTTCGATCTGGCCATAGCCGTTGATCAGCGTCTGCTACGCTTCGGCCCAGCTGGCCGCCTCTGTCTCATACTCGGCTTGGAGGGCGTCCTCGCTGTCCTGCACCGCCTTCAGGGCCACCTTGTGGCTCTTCTCCTGGTCGGCCAACCTCTTGGCCAGGCGGTCACGCTCCTGTGCCAAGGCGTCAAACTCGGCCTCCTTAGCATGGAGGGCGGCCTGAGCCCCGCCCAGCTGCTCCCTCAGACTGGCGTTGGCCGCTGCAGGGATGGCAGAAAAGAAAGAAGCAATAAGGAAGAAGTCGTCAAGGAAGATCCGACCCGACTGCTCAGCAGTCGGCCCGAATCTCGGGGACTACACCCAGTGGGTGCGCTGACGCGCTCCCACGTGAGATAAAAGACGAAGCACTTACCCCGGCTCTCAGATAGGTCAGCATTCTTCTGGGTCAGCTCCCGAGCCTGGGAGTTGAAGGCAGCCGCGCGGAGGTTGTGGTAGTCCTGCAAGACAGGCAGAGGAGCGAATGAGAACAAGATAGCAAAACAAAGCCCGCTAAGAAGTCCCAAGCCGCCTGCTTAGCAGCCGACTCGGAACTCGGGGACTACACCCAGTGGGTGCGCTGACGCGCCCCCACGGAAGAAACCAAGATCAAAAAAGAAAAATAAGAAGACTAACCCGAATGGCCGCCCGCGTCGCAAGGAACTCGTCATTGTATTTCCTCAGCGCCGCAGCCTGGGACTGAAGCCGGTTCCGGATGTCCTGCGCTGCCACATTCACCACAGCCATCCCTCCACCTGGCGTCCACCCCGAGCTGGCGCTGGCCGCCTCCATGTCCTGGGCCGACGAGCTGAAGCCCGCGGCCTTCTGCGGGTCCGATGCAGCCTTCCCCGTGCGCTAGCGCGATGGCGACTGGACCACCAGATCTGTCCTCGCGGCCGGCTTGCCCCCGGCCGATTGCACAGGCGACACGTTAGGCCGGCCGCCTTGGGTCGCCCCAGTCGGCGGGGCCGGTGCCACCTCCCTCTCCGGGACGACGGCATCGTCCTCCCTCTCCAATCCCGGCTGGTCGCCGCTGGCTTCCTCTGGCGGGGGCTCTGGGGCCTCCGGCGCCGCGGCGCGCAGAGGGGTGACGAGCAAGGCCCCCTCCGCTGTTGCCGCAGCCGCAGCTTCCGCTTGGGCCTTGGCCGCCGCGTCGGCGCGCGCCTTCGCCGCCTCCTCCTCCTGTGCCGCCTTGGCGGCAGCCGCCCTCAACTCCTCCGCCTCCCGCTCCTCCCGCGCCTCCCGCGCGTTTCGCTCCGTCGCCGCCTGAAGCTCGGCGCAGGGGTCCATGCGGCGGGTGCTCCCGAATCCTCCCGGCGATCCAACGACGGAGGTGGCAGCAACCCACTCGAGCGAAAGCGGAGCCCTGATTTTTTGAGAAAGGGCAAGGATTTAGAAATCACCAAGAAAAGAAGAAAGAATGTACAAAGGAATATACACTTACGCCGACACCATCTGCGGCCGCTTTACCACTTTACGGAAGCGGGCCGCCTTCGCGGCCGCCTCATCCCGCCTGGTCGCCGCTGCCCCGCCCTTGGGCTTCTTCGGCCGGCTCCCGAACAAGCGTGACGCGGCACGGCGCTTCTGCCCGCCGCCCCGAGCAGCCGGCGCAGCGGAGGAACCCGCGCCGTGGCCGGACGCCGGCTGGCGGCGTGGGACGATTTCCCCCTCGTCGTCATCCGGCCAGTCGTCGAAACTGGCTCCAAGCCCGGAGCCGCCTGCTTCGCCGCCGGCTTCGCCGCCACCCGCCTCGGTGTTGTCATCCATGGCGGCCGCCCCCAAATTGTGGTCCTCTAGGTCATGCTCCGCCCGGTCGGGGTGGAATCGGCGCTCCGCCTTTGACCCGGCTACAGGTCGAAGGAGAGGGCTCTGCCAAGGCATGCCGACTGGTCAGAGATGGCCAAAAGGAATTCGGCGTCAAAACTAAGAAAGGAAAAGGAAAAAGAGAACATACCGTGGGCGGAGGATGTGCACGGGAATATGGCTCCTTGCCAAATCGCCACTCTGCGGAGAGCTTGCAGTTCGCAAGGTAATTCACCATGTGGGCCACCTCGTCGTGCGGCATGTCCTTGGTGCACATCCGACTCGGATCGAGCTGGCCGCTCATCTGACAGATCAGGTGAGGGCGGCTCTGAAGCGGAAGCACCCGGCGCGCAACGAACGTGGCCAGCAAGTCGGACCCAGTCAGGCCCTCCGACTGGATCATCACCCGCAGTCGGGCGACGGCTGCGCCTCTAGCCGGCGTCAGCGCCACGGCCCGATAGGACAATTGGGGCCGCCTCCCAGCCGGTGGGCCGGCTACGAAAGCCGGCAAGTTGACGTAGTCGCCTTGTGGGGCGACGTTCTTCACGTAGATATATGACTTCTGCCAGCGCTTCACCGACTGGATTAACGTGATTATGGGAAAGGGGTTGTCGGCCGCCGGCCTCCTCATCGCGATGAAGGCGTCGCTCTGGACCGTCACGCCCTGCATGCGGGTGCCCAGCTTAGATTGAAAGAACTCCCCCCAGAGCTCGAGGGTGGGGAGAACGCCAAGGAAGCCTTCGCACAAGGTGACGAGGGCGGACAGCAGCACCACCGTGTTCGGGGTGAGGTGGTGCGGCTGGAGTTGATAGAAGTCGAGGAAGGAGCGGAAGAAAGCGCTCGTCGGCAAGCCGATGCCGCGCAGGAAATGCGAGCGGAAGACTATCCGCTCGCTTTCCTCCGGCTCCAGCATGATCTCCTTCGCAGGCGCGAGACGGACCCGCACCTGGTCCGCGCCGGGCAACCGCCGCGTCTTGCGGAGGAAATCGATGTGGTCCATATGGACGTTGGAGCCGTCCCAGTCCCCACCGTACTGCATGGTGGCAAGAGGCTGGCAAGAAAGAGTGCGGCGGCGGAGAAAGCACGGCCTCGCGGCGGCAAAGCTGTGGGGCAGAGTGAAGATTGGTGGGATGGCGCGGCGGCGAGTCGCTGCTGTGAGGGAAAGCAGGAGGAAGAAGATGGCGGAAAGGAGAGGAGCGTGCGAGCGTCTGCCGCTTCCCTTCCTCCCCCTACTTATAGCCTCGTGCGGCGAAGCCGAGGAGGCGAGGCGTGGGGAGGAACGTGGGATTAACTGCTCCCACTCCCCCACGACCCGCGATTATTACGCCCTAAACATCATGTGGAAACCGCCGCCGGAAGACGTGCGGACAGTTGTGGGCTGCAAAGAATCCGCGCCTGGGCCTAGGCGTCGGAGTGGCGGGCCCTCGGCCTTCGGCGACGTCTTGTCGCGCGCGTGGGTTGGCAGGCTCTTTTCAGCCAAGGGACGCCACGTGGTTCGCAGGCGGCGAGCGGCCGGCCCACAGCCCGGCACACGCGCTAACAGACTCCCGCCCTCCGACTTTAAATTTTTTTCGCCAAGACGGCGCGCCCAATCGAAGCCGACTCCCAGCTGCTAACTCGTCAAGATAAAAAGCTGACCAGGCTTCTCGACCTCCTCTCAGCCTCGAAGCCCAACCAGCTTCGGGGACTACTGTCGGAGTAAATGGCCACGGGTAGCCTAACCGACTTCCCCTGGCTCTTCGAAAAATTACCAGGCCATTCAAGCCTTCAAGCATACAAAGCATAGGGCCGCCTTCCTCCGGCCGAGGGCCGACTCCCAGAAGGCGGCCCAGCCTCAGAAACCTCCTCCAAGAAAGATACGAGATAGCCGACTCCAGGAAGCCGGCCCCACGAGGACCGACTCCCAGAAGCCGGCCACGAAGAAAGCCGGCTCCCAGAAGCCGGCCAAGACTGCACCCACCAAGACTGTACCCACATAGCGGCGATAGGATGGGGTGTGGCCACAGTACATCCCACTACCCCCGAATCCCGGAACGGGCATGGCCACAGGGCGCCGTACGGGCCAGCCGTCCCCCGTCCGGCGCGGCACTGTAGCCATGTTGGCCTCGATGTCACCCACGACAGGTGCCAGTACGGCCCGTGGGTGGTGGGCCCCTTTGCCCGAGAGACATCTGAAGGCGGCCTGGCCTCCTCTAGTCGGCCAGGGATGTGGCCGGCTCCCAATAGCCGGCTACCTCCCTCCCTCGAAGCATGCGCCCCATTAAGGAGACAAGACGAGGTAAGGCTACAGTGAGAGCTCGCAAGGCGGTGACACTGTAGCCACGCTTACCTCGACAAAGCCCTCATCATCAGAGGCGAGGCAACAGTAACCAGCCGCCGACAAAGCCCCCAAGCGGTGGGGCCGGCCTGCCGGCAAGACGCCGGCAGCCGGCGGGACCCACCAGTCGGCGGGCCCCAATGACCGGCGGAGAAGCCGGCGAGCATAGACACTGACAGCTGGGACCTGCGCCCAGCCGGATTACCATTGTACCCTTGGGGGGTAGGCCTATATAAACCCCTCGGGGCACCCATGCAAGGGGGATCATATAGAATTCGACACACCACCTAGAGAGAAAGGGAGAGCTAGCCTTGTCCTTCCTCTTCCTCTAGTCAAACAACTCCAGGAGCGCTTGTAGCTACTTGTACTGATATAGTGATCATGCGGAGACCCCGCAGAGCAGGACTAGGGGTGTTATCTCCACGGAGAGCCCCGAACCTGGGTAAGATCCGCCGGCGTGCATGTCTTCGCCTCATCCCGTTTCCTGGCACCGGCGATGTTTTACTGGCTCCCACAATGATAAGCCACCAGTTGGCATATGTCGCACCTACCACCCGACACAACTCCATATATTATTTCCCAATGATCTATGGTTATCCTATGATGTTTGAGTAGATTCATTTTGTCCTGTGGGTTTATCGTGATCTTGGTTGGTATGATTGTCTATTTTATTTATGGTGCTGTCCTATGGTGCCCTCCGTTCTCGCGCAAACGTGAGGGGCTCCCGCTGTAGGGTGTTGCAATATGTTCGTGGTTGCTTATGGTGGGTTGCGAGAGTGATAGAAGCTTAAACCCGAGTAAGTGGGGTATGACGTATGGGAGTAAAGAGGACTTGATACTTAATGCTATGGTTGGGTTTCACGACCTTAATGATCTTTAGTAGTTGCGGATGCTTGCTAGGGGTCCAATCATAAGTGCATATGATCCAAGTAGAGAAAGTATGTTAGCTCATGCCTCTCCCTCATATAAAATTACAAGAATGATTAGCGGTACTTGTTATCGATTGTCTAGGGACAAATAACTTTCTTGTTGACACACACCCTTTTTCTAAGCACCTAACTTTTATTATCTTGCAAAGTACTTTTAGTTTTATTCATGCAAAGTAGTTCTAGCATCACACCTACAAAATAGCTTCATACTTGTTTCCGGTAAAGCAAACGTCAAGTGTGCGTAGAGTTGTATCAGTAGTTGATAGAACTTGAGGGAATATTTGTTCTGCCTTTAGCTCCTCGTTGGGTTCGACACTCTTATTTATCGAAGAAGGCTACAAACGATCCCCTATACTTGTGGGTTATCAAGACCTTTTTCTGGCGCCGTTGCCGGGGAGTTATAGCGTGGTGTGAATATTCTCGTGTGTTCACTAAGTAGTTTTTATTTCCTGTTCTAAATTGTTCTCTATCTTTAGTTATGGGTAGGAAACGCAAAATACCAAAAAAATTAGTTGTACCTACTAAACCAATGGTTGAAGAACCACCCAAAATATATCATACTACTGAAGCTTTCTACTTGGATCATCTTCGATCCATTTGTGCTCGTACTGAAAACCCAACTAGCTTAGTTGAGGGAAAATCATTAGATGAGAATGCTTGTTTTGTGCGACATCATTTATCTGAAAAAGGGAAACTTTTATAGCATCAAATTAATACTATGCTTGGAATTTATGTGAATTATATGATGTTACTTGTTGTTCTGAAGACCCTAAGAAACACCTTCCCTACCAATGTGAGTTTATTGATAATGGAATCGTATCTTCTTATGCCAAAGGTGTCTATAATTACTTTGATATCGAACAAATTGAAGAATTTGTTGCTTTTAAGGGTGCTTATGAAATTGCTTCTTTGGTTGAAAAGTATGATGCTACTCTTTACAAATTTGAAAATTTTGCTATACTTAAATATTGTTATGATAATTATGCTTCTAATGCCTATGTTAAACCATATATTGAGGACTCCTCTACTGTCCAAGAATAGACTAATATTTTGCAGGAGTCTATGGAAGAAGAAATTGATGAAACTGCGAGCTCATTGGATGAAAAAGATGATGAGGAGAGCGAAGAACAAATGGAGGAAGAGCGGATTAGCTACCCGTGCCCAGCTTCTAATGAGAGTAACTCTTCAACTCATACATTATTTAATTTCCCTTTGTTCTTACCGAAGGATGAATGCTATGATAATTGCTATGATCCCGTTGATTCATTTGAAATAACCCTTTTTGATGAACTTGATGCTTGTTATGCTTGTGGCCAAGAGGCCAATATGAATTATGCTTATGGAGATGAACTTGCTATTGTTACTTATGTTAAACATGAAATTGTTGCTATTGCACCCACACATGATAGTCCTATTATCTTTTTGAATTCTCCCAGCTACACTATACCGGAGAAGTTTGCTCTCATTAAGGATTATATTGATGGGTTGCCTTTTACCATTACACATGATGATTTTGATGAATATAATATGCATGTGCTTGCTGCTCCTACTTGCAATTATTATGAGAGAGGAACTACATCTCCGCCTCTCTATATTTCCAACACGATAAAATTGCAAGAAACTACTTATGCTATGTATTGGCCTTTACTTGATATGCATGAATTGTTCTTGTATGACATGCCGATGCATAGGAAGGGAGTTAGACTTCGTCATTGCATGATTTATGTTTCTTTGTGCTCACCACTAAATTACAAATCATTGTTGATTCAAATTGGCTTTGATATACCTTGGGATCCGGGTGGATCCATTACTTGAGCACTTTATGCCTAGCTTAATGGCTTTAAAGAAAGCGCTGCCAGGGAGACAACTCGGAAGTTCTAGAGAGTCATTTATTTCTGTTGAGTGCTTTTATAAAGTCTAAAAACAAAAAAATATAGAGGGGAACACAAAACTTTTCAAAAAGGAAAGTGAAAGTGAGAGAGACAAGCATTGTTGAAGTGGGGGAGCTCCTTGAACTTTGTTCATGCTCACAGAAACTTTGTGAATCTTAATTCCAGAAACTTTTCAACAAAAATATTTATCCCCTTGTACAATTCCATTGTATTATAAAAATAACGTGCCAAGATTTGCCTTTAGGATGTTTAAATTCCTTGTTGGTTTGTGCGGTGCAAAACAGAAACTTTGGCTGTAGTGCACGATTTTACATTTTTTACTGGAACGTCAAACGGTTCTGAAACCTTTTGTACTTTTTTTCTATACAAAATGTTTATTTTTCCTATTTTTTCATAATTTTTAGAGTTATAGAAGTATGGTTGTAACATCCCAAAATTCTAAATTTTGGAATGTTATATTAAATAATTAGTTTTGATTGTTTGTTTGATTGGTGTGTGTATGATTGAGTGAAATTGAGTGCATTTTGAAACTTTTTGAAAGTTGAATGAGAGGGAATGAAATGACTTTCCCAAACTTTCATCCTTGCATTTTGATCTCATTGAATTCAAATTCAATTCATCACAAAAACCCTAGAGTGAAGACAACATGACCTCTTCCATTTGAAATGAAAAGGGTTTTGAAAAGATTTGAATTCCATTTGGAAATATTTCAAATTCACAAACTTTATGCAACTCAATGATTTTTATGAGATAAGATAAAATGACTTCTTCAAATTATATGAAATATGAGTTGGTAGTTTAAAAGAATAAAATTGAAAGTCCGGTTGAAGTTATTTTGAAACCCACTTTCAAATTGGAGTTATTTGTTTTGTATTCGAATTGTTTTTCTCCAAATTTAAAATATATGAAAAAGTAGGGTGAAATGATTCCCTACAATAGAAAAGTGGAGAAAAATAAATTAGATATCATTTTGGTATTTTAAAAATGATTTTTATTGGGTTTTATTGTAACAGCAGCACTGTTTGACTTTTGTGAATTTTTGTGGACTTTATTTGCCTCTGAAAATATGTTCGCGTTTTAGGAAATTTTTTTCTGAAACTTTTGATATATAAGATGTCTATATTAACGTCTTATTATTTTCCTTTATTTAGTTTCCTTTTCTGTTTTAATATAAAAAAATGGCCGAAGCCAACTTGCCCAACAGTGCCCAGCACCGCGGCCCATCTCTCTCTCCCTCGGCCCACCTACCTCGCCTCACGCCCGAACCGCTACAGCCCGGTCGCCCACACCTCTCTCTCGCTCCCGCACTCGCTGACAGCGGGCCCCGCGTCTTCTTCTTCTTCTCCCGCACGCCATGCCACACTAGTGCCCACGCCGCCGCCGCGATCCCGATCTTCTCGGGATCGCACAATCCCTCCGCCCCCTCCTCCAAGCACCCCTCCCCCTATAAATACCCCTCTCCCTTGACCCGCCCCCCTCCTTTTCCCTCACGGAGAAACCCCGCCGCCTCCTCGATTCCTCGCCGGAGCAGAGCACTGCCGCC
>NC_057808.1:48346257-48433877 GCF_018294505.1 Triticum aestivum
CGCCGTACCATTGTTGCCCTACTTCATCACCCTGACCACCCCGCCACCGCCCAAAGCTACCCACGCACCCGCCGCCCTCTCCCGCACCTCCCCGTGCCCTCACCCGGCCTCCAGCACCGCCGGAGCACCATCTTCATCAACCACCGAACGCCACCGCCGCCCCGAGCTTGCCGCCGTCCTCCTCCTACGTCCCCGAGCTCCACCGAGGCCACAATCGTGATCGCCTTCGTCCTATGCATCCTCCCGATGAGTTCACCGAGCTCGTCGACAATCGGAGCACCGTCCCAGTCAACCACCGAAACCGGAGCATCTCGCCGGAGCTCGTCTGCCGCCGCTGTAAAGTCTTGCCTCTCCCTCCAACGTTCGATCTAAAATAAATGCCCTAGATTAGATCTAATCTGAACAGTTAGGTTTTTTAACTAGAACAGTTTAGCTTCGGTTTATTTATGGTTTAGATCTAATCGGTTTTGCTGGTTTTTCTTTTCTGTGGACGCGCGCGCTAATTTGTTAAAGATCGGCCGAGCGTCGTTTAGTTCAGATCGCCCACTGCCTAGGCCCAATAGGAGCCCGACGCGTAGCACCTGCCCGTTTTTTTTCGTTTCTATTTTAAAACAGAAATAGTTTCAATTTTAGATTGGTTATAAATTTTATGTTTTAGATCCAAATTGAGTGATTCTTTTTACATTGTGTCACAAATTTGTTAAAGTTTCTGTTTGTGTAATTAGGTTTCAAATTTGGGTAGTTTAAATTTTATTTTGATAAAACTTGTTCAAATCACTAATTTGGTCATATTTTTAGTTTTACAAAGTATTTTTGATTGATTCTTTTTCCTACGGTGGTTATTGTTTTGTCTATCCAGTAGAATATAGTGATCTATCTTTAGTTCAATTTAAATTAGAGTTTTAGGAAAGACAATACTGTTTTAGTTCTAGTTTTGTTTTAGCCTTTTCTTTATAGTTTTAATTGTTTTAAAAATATTTCTTTTTGTCACTTTCGACAAATTTAGTATTGTTTATGTTATTTAACGGTAGAAAATTTTATTCTTATTTTAAAAATTTATTTTTGTTAGTTTTGTAGGAAAACTTGTATAGGTCATAGTTAGAGTTTTATAAAAGTTTTTTATTTGTTTCTTTTTGCTATTCAAAGTTTATGAAAAATACTTTCTTTTAAAATTAGTTGTTTTATATATTATTTTTTGTGTATTTATTATGTTAGTATTTTCTTTGTTGTTAAATTTTACTTAGTACAAAGCTATTTTGGGTTATGTCTTAGAATTTTTCTTTAGTAGTTTTCTTGTGTAGTTTTCATTGGTTTTTCTTTTGTGTTCTTTGTGATTTGCATTTTATTCGTTGTTTTTTTGTTCTAAGTGTTAGAATTGCTTGCTAGTATGTTTGCTTACACTGGTGCGCGTCGGTCCTAAACAAACAGCTTTTAACCCCTTTCCGCGACGACATTTGGAACCGTTGGGCGATAGGGGGGTCGCTCCCACACGACCCAAAAATCGTCTTGGATAGGGCGCCTCCAGTTGTCCCTATATAACCATTTCCGATATCTCGAATATCCCAAATGCTTCATCCTTGCTACTCGTTTGTGCTTGCATTGCCATCACAGTCGGAGCATTGTGGTTTTGCCTAAAACAAGGCAGATTCCAGGCACGGGAGTTTTCCAGGCAGATTATAGGCACGGGAGTTTTATGATGCCCGCCACATCACAAACAGTTCATGATTATAAACCATGTATGATAGGTAGACAATCACACACATTTAGTTTTTCCGCACCGTATGTGATAGTGTCTGATATCACACACGCTTTGCAAACGGCAACTGTGTGCATGCTTGCACACGTTTCCTCTCTGTGAACCATCTCGGATTATGGTGTATATCGCAAACGTTTGTGTTTTACCAACCGTGTGTGCTGTAATGACCTGCACAATGTAATTTCGCCCTAATTTAATTGCTGCTATTTAAAATTGTACCTAATTTAAACGTGAAAGTAGGCTATAGCTTTATTCATATCCATCAGGTTCAAACAACCAATGCATTATATGATTCACAGGTACATATGTTTAAGAATTACATAAGCACCAAATAAAGAATGATGTATCAGGGTTCTATACTTGTACTATTATAGATGGTAAAGAAAGAGGCGACAGACACTCCAGTTGCTGAACAAGGTGAAGCGGAATGGCCCTATTGTGTTCTCCTGGATGCAGAAGGCATGCAGGACTCTAGTCCAACCCCTTGTGATGGCCGACCGCCAATCATGTAGTTTGAGAGGTAATCTTGAGTAAACTGCTTCAGGATCCACTACATAAGAAAAAAGATTAAGATATTGTCATCTAACACAACTCATTACGGGCAGTAAAAAGAAGGTTACAGGGTTCTTACTTACCATCCTGTAGTTCACTGTTGTCTTGCATAAAGTGTAAACAAATAGTTCGATTGACATCTTGTGACCCATTTTAATAAAAATCTTTATCAGTTTCCTCACTTGATGCTGGTTCATGAATATCTCATTGCCCCATACCCAGAAAGGGTCGAAGTGTGGATATTTGGCAATGATATATGTACCTAAAAGCACGAAGTTAATATTAGAAGCTAAACAACAATTAAAAAATGATGTAGTACAACACTCCATCCATCCCATTATATAAGATTTTATTACATGTATATCTAGACATCATCAGAACATTAAGGTAACACTCTTCCTTGTTGCTATGTAGCCTGGGATTGCATATTTAGTCATTCAGTATAATGCATGTTGCTAAACAACAATCGAAAAACGAAAAGGCATGTTAACTGCAATTCCTTAACAACAACCAAATATCGTAATTCATAGTCGTATTGTTGAAACTGTTGTTGATGAAATTGAACTGCACAACAAATAGTTGCACATATAGAGCATCACATTGTGAAGAACTGAAATAAACAAGTCATAAGGACATCTCTAGGCGGTCCCTAAAAAGTTAAAGGACTAAAACCCTTAGTGGATATATATACTCCAGCAATTTTTGGCCTTTTCTAGTCGATCCCCTAAACTTAAGGTTGTAAACTTCAATTTGATCAAGTTAAAAGCAGGTTCAACCAAAAGTAGCATGCATTCAAACATAAACGTAGATAGTTTTGCATAACCGAACATAAAACATAAATTTAAACTAAGCTAAACTACTTTCGGTCGAAGTAGAGGTCGAGTCAATCCTTCATCGTCATGTACGGTGAGCCGCGAGCCGGGTCCGGGCCAATACCGTCATCGGGGCCCTTGGGGAAGGCACTCCTCCACTCGTCAACGTTGATCTCCTCGTCCTCGGGGCCCACCTCGACGCCCTCCACGCCGCCGTCGTCCCCGCCTTCGACCTCGTCATCCGAGGAGAGCGCGATAACCTCGCTTCCCTCCGCGCCGCCGTCCTCGCCGCCTTTGACCTTGTCATCGGAGGAGAGCGCGATAAACTCGCCGCCCTCCGTGCCGGCAAAGATCGCCCGCTCTGCCTCCACGAGCTCCGGGTGATGCCGACAGAGCTCTTGCATGTAGGCCTCATCGGCGGCCTCGGCCTCGAGACGCTCCCACGCCTCGCGGTCCTCCCGCGCCATAGCCGAGCTCACCACCCTGGCTCCGGCAGAACGAGGTGTACCGGACGTGTGCTGAAGGGGAAATTGAGCCTAGCCGCCGCGCCGTGGTAGTGGACCTGCCAGCGGTCGTACTCCATGGCCGCGAGCTCGGCTGTGTGGAAGCTACCGAGCCACCGCCGGGTGTGGGTCTCTCGATCTGTAATCTCGGTGACCCACGTGCCCCACCACCGCTGCCGGACCCTGAGGTAGGAATTCATCGGCCGCCGTGTCCGAGGGACGACGGGGAAGTCCTCGAACCGGCGTAGGGGCGCGGCGGCGGGCGGATCGGGGGACCGGCGACGGCGGATCGGGCCCGCGGAGGACGACGGGGACACCTCAGCGGCCACCTCGCCGGCGTCGGGCGAAAAGGCCGGGATAAACCTCTTTTTGGCCATTGGCTCCTCGAGCTCCCCGGCACACATGCAGAGGTTGAGGATGGAGGCGCCGGCGATGGCGGCGACCTACCAATGGTTTCGAGGGTTGTGTGTGTCTACGTGAGCGGAGGTTTTGGGGTGTGTGTGTGGAGGGGGGCGGGGGGGGGGGCAAGGTTGTGTTTGAGGAAATACTGCGGCAACTGAAAATTTTGCGGGAGTAACAAGGCGGGGCTACTGAAAATTTGGATCAAGGGTGAGCAGATATTTTTGAGATTGCGAGGGATGTAGAGGCAGGAGTAAAATGTCGGGTCTACTGAAAATTTGAATCTAGGGACTGAAGCAGAGCGGGACTAACAGACATCGCACATGGTCCGCACATACTAATCATGTGCTATAAAACATTAAAACCTTCCAGGCGGTAGATATTTTTGAGATTACGAGGGATGCAGAGGCGGGAGTTTTTGGGGAGCGAGCTAGTGTGCTTGACACGCCGACTGTGGACTGTAGCCGACGCACCTTCTCGCGTAAGCCATTGGCGTACTATACACCAACGGTGCTCCAAGATATATTTTGTACTACATCTCACACGGTTGGTGATAATAAACTGTGTGGGATCTACTTGATTTGAATTACAAAATGGGGTCACAGCGGCAATGGACGCTGTTTGAATTGCTAGACCTTTTATCTGCAGTGAACATGCAACTATATGTGTGTCGAAAAAGAATTGGAATTATTCAGGGTTCGTTTGGACATTTTATACATTAAGCTGGTTTTCTAGCCATTTCAGGTGCACAATTCAGAATTAAACTATATGCACATGCTCCGGTGCATACAAATTGGTTGAAAAACAAATCTGTGTCCTTCAGTGCATGCTTAGGTCCCATGCAAGAAATGGGAATGAATTTTTCGGGGTTCGTTTGGCCTTTTTTATACATTAACTGGGTTTTTTAGGCATTTTATGTGCATAATTCAAATTTGAACTACAAGCACATGCTCCAATGCACCAAAGTTGGTTGAAAAATCACATGTGTGTCCTTGGGTGAATTTCTAGGTCCCATGCAAGAGATGGAAATGAATTTCAAACATCAGGGCACTGTTGATTGCCGGCAAAACATTGAGATACCTGGGTTTTAAATTTTTGTAAATCCAAAACTCGTCTGAAATTCATGAAACTTGGCATGCTATCATGGAGCGGCATCAACATGCCTTGGTGAAAATTTTGTCCCATTTGGGGCAGGTTTGGGTATAAGCTTCTCACAAACCAGAGCTTCTCACAACAAGCATGATGGTTTCGGTAGGGAACGTACCACCTTTAGGGACGGGACGATATTCGTTGCCTCTTATTGCTTTCGAAAGTTTTCTAGTGTCAACATAGAACAACAGGAGTGTAGTGTTTAATCTTGGAATTTTTCGGCGTTCGTTTGGCCTTTTTTATACATTAACTGGGTTTTCTAGGCATTTTATGTGCATAATTCAAATTTGAACTACAAGCACATGCTCCAATGCACTAAAGTTGGTTGAAAAATCACATGTGTGTCCTTGGGTGCATTCTTAGGTCCCATGCAAGAGACGGGAATAAATTTCAAACACCAGGGCATTGTTGATTGCCGGCAAAACGTTGAGATGCCTGGTTTTTAAATTCTAGTAAATCCAAAACTCGTTTGAAATTCATGAAACTTGGCATGCTATCATGGAGCAGTATCAACATGCCGTGGTAAAAAATTTGTCCCATTTGTGGCAGGTTCGGGTATAAGCTTCTCACAAACCAGAGCTTCTCACAACAAGCATGATGGTTTCGATAGGGAACGTCGCACCTTTGGGGACGAAACGATATCCATTGCCTCTTATTGCTTTCAAAATTTTTCTCGTGTCAACCTAGAACAACATGAGTGTGATGACCCACAAGTGTAGGGGATCTATCCTAGTCCTTTCGATAAGTAAGAGTGTCGAATCCAACGAGGAGCAGAAGGAAATGACAAGCGGTTTTCAGTAAGGTATTCTCTGCAAGCACTGAAATTATCGGTAACAGATAGTTTTTTGATAAGGTAATTTGTAACGGGTAACAAGTAACAAGTGTAAATAAAGTGCAGCAAGATGGCCCAATCCTTTTTGTAGGAAAGTACAAGCCTGGACAAACTCTTATATGAAGGAAAACGATCCCGAGGACACATGGGAATTATCGTCTAGCTAGTTTTCATCACGCTCATATGATTCACGTTCGGTACTTTGATAATTTGATATGTGGGTGGACCGGTGCTTGGGCGCTGTCCTTACTTGGAAAAGCATCCCACTTATGATTAACTCCTATTGCAAGCATCTGCAACTACAAAAGAAGTATTAAGGTAAACCTAACCATAGCATGAAACATATGGATCCAAATCAGCCCCTTACGAAGCAACGCATAAACTAGGGTTTAAGCTTCTGTCACTCTAGCAACCCATCATCTACTTATTACTTCCCAATGCCTTCCTCTAGTCCCAAACAACGGTGAAGTGTCATGTAGTCAACGTTCACATGACACCACTAGAGGAGAGACAACATACATCTCATCAAAATAGCGAACGAATACCAAATTCACATGACTACTTATAGCAAGACTTCTCCCATGTCCTCATGAACAAACGTAACTACTCACAAATCATATTCATGTTCATAATCAGAGGGGTATTAATATGCATAAAGGATCTGAACATATGATCTTCCACCAAATAAACCAACAAGCATCAACTACAAGGAGTAATCAACACTACTAGCAACCCACAAGTACCAATCTGAGGCTTTGGGACAAAGATTGGATACAAGAGACAAACTAGGGTTTGAGAGGAGATGTTGCTGGTGAAGATGTTGATGGAGATTGACCCCCTCCCGATGAGAGGATCGTTGGTGATGACGATGGCGATGATTTCCCCCTCCCGGAGGGAAGTTTCCCCGGCAGAACAGCTCTGCCGGAGCCCTAGATTGGTTCCGCCAAGGTTTGCCCTCGTGGCGGCGGTGTTTCGTCCCGAGAGGTTCCTTATGATTTTTTCCAGGGTAGAAGACACCATATAACCAAAGATGGGCATCGGAGGCCTGCCAGGGGGCCCACGAGGCAGGGGGCGCGCCCAGGGGGGCAGGGCGCGCCCCCACCCTCGTGGATGGTATGTGGCCCCCTCTGGTAGTTTCTTCGCTCAGTATTTTTTATTAATTCCAAAAACGACTTCCGTGGAGTTTCAGGACTTTTGGAGTTGTGCAGAATAGGTCTCTAATAGTTGCTCCTTTTCCAGCCCAGAATTCTAGCTGCCGGCATTCTCCCTCTTCATGTAAACCTTGTAAAATAAGAGAGAGAATAGGCATAAGTATTTAACATAACGTGTAATAACAACCCATAATGCAATAAATATCGATATAAAAGCATGATGCAAAATGGACGTATCAACTCCCCCAAGCTTAGACCTCGCTTGTCCTCAAGCGGAAGCCGATAACGATAAATATGTCCACATGTTTAGAGATAGAGGTGTCGATAAAATAAAATACGGACATGAAGGCATCATGATCGTTCTTATAACAGCAACATATATAAATATTTTCATATGATTTCTTTTGCTAAAGTAACAATCTATTCACAATGTCAAGTATGACTCAGAAACTTCATTGAAAACTAACAAACTATAATCTCAGTCACTGAAGCAATTGCAATTTATCATAACATTGGAAAGAGTCTATGTAAGAGCTTTTCAGCAAGTCCACATACTCAACTATCATTTAGTGTTTCACAATTGCTAACAATCACGCAATACTTATGGGTATGGAGTTTTAATCGGACACAGAGAACGATAGGGGCTTATAGTTTCGCCTCCCAACCTTTTACCTCAAGGGTAATGTCAACAATAATAGTTCATGACGACTTACATCCAATTGGATATATATATCAGGATCTTTCCAACACAATGTGCTTGCCAAAGGATAAAATGTAAAAAGGAAAGGTGAAGATCACCATGACTCTTGCAAGAGGTATAAAACAAGAAATAAAAGATAGGCCCTTCACAGAGGGAAGCAGAGGTTTTCATGTGCTTTTAGGGTTGGATGCACAAAATCTTAATGTGAAAGAACGTCACTTTATATTGCCACTTGTGATATGGACCTTTATTATGCAGTCCGTCGCTTTTACTTCTTCCACATAACAAGATCGTATAAAGCTTATTTTCTCCACACTAATAAATCATACATATTTAGAGAGCAATTTTTATTGCATGCAACAATGACAACTTACCATAAGGATCTTACTCAATCCATAGGTAGGTATGGTGGACTCTCATGGCAAAACTGGGTTTAAGGTTATTTGGAAGCACAAGTAGTATCTCTACTTGGTGCAAAGGATTGGCTAGCATGAGGGAGAAAGGCAAGCTCAACATGTTGGATGATCCATGACAATATACTTTTATTTCGGATATAAGAAAACATAACCCATTACATTGTCTTCCTTGTCCAACATCAACTCTTTAGCATGTCATATTTTGTGAGTGCTCACAATCATAAAAGATGTCCAAGATAGTGTATTTATATGTGAGAACCTCCCTTTCTTTATTACTTCCTATTAATTGCAACGATGACCAAAACTAGGTTTGTCAACTCTCAACAACTTTTATTCATCATACTCTTTATATGTGAAGTCATTACTCTCCATAAGATCAATATGATCTCTTTATTTCTTTTTATTCTTTCTATTTCTTTAATCCCCTCAAGATCATAGCAAGATAATCAAGCCCTTGACTCAAAACTAATCTTTATTATATATAGCTCACGGACTCGATTACATAGAGGGATCATAAAGCAAAACTCACAAGTAGATCATACTAAAACTTTATTCTACTAGATGAAGATACTACCAAAAGGATCGAACTAAGAAGAACGGTAAAGATAGGAGTGTGATGGTGATACGATACTGGGGCACCTCCAAGCTTGGCAGTTGCCAAGGGAGTGCCCATACCCATGTGATTATATCTCTTTCCTCGGAGGTGGTGATGATGGAGTTGTTGATGATGTGGGCTTGTCGTCCATCTTCCAAGGCATAGGCTCACCATCATAGAAGGATGATCGAGTCTCCGGGATCCTCAAATCTGCAGCCAAACTCATCCTCTTGAATCTATATTCATACTCACAGTTTTGGTTTTGCAGGTCGTAGATTTGGGCTTGGAGGTGCTCGATCTTCTCGTGAAGCTTGAAGATGGTCTCCCCAATGTTCTTGGCATTCAGCTTGTGGTTGTTGGTGAACTCCGCGATCATCATGTGGTTGGCGTTGAGTCCGCGTTCCACCATCCCCTGGCACTTGAAAACTTGTTGTTCCATTGCTTCGAGCCTCGTCTCCACGCTTCCGGTCCTTCTCGGTCCCTCAACATCATGGATGTACAACAACCCATCACGCATCTCAATGGTTTGAGGGTGTTGCAACACCTCCGCGAGGTAGGGGTTGATGACCTTCTTGAAGAACTTGTCCTTGGGGGCGCTTGGAGACGTCATGGTGACCTAGGTCTGTCAGAAAACAGCTCGAAACGAAAACAGAGGATATTTGCGTGATACGAGGGTCAAAACCTTCGGGAGATTATATAATGAATTTTTACCGACCAAAAGAAGTATCGTGCAAGAAAACGGAGTCCGGAGAGCACACGAGGTGCCCACGAGGCAAGGGGGCGCGCCCTCCAGCCTCGTGGACGCCTCGTGTCCTTCCCGGACTACTTCTTATTCCTATTTTCTTAAATATTCCAAAACAGAGAAAAATTACCATTAGAACTGTTTTGGAGTCGGTTTACTTACCGTACCACGTACCTATTTATTTTCGAAGTATGAAACATTCTGGAAAGTGTCCCTTATGTATTCCTCCGGGGTTATGGTTTCAATAACATTGGTTTCAACATTTATGGGATTACCTGAGATATAATGTTGGATTCTTTGACCGTTCACCACCTTCGGATTTGTGCCTTCGAAGTTGTTGATTTTTATGGCACTGGAACGATAGACCTCCTCGATGACGTAAGGACCTTCCCTTTAGAGAGAAGTTTTCCTGCAAAAATTTTTAAACGAGAGATGAATAGAAACACATAATCACCTACATTAAACTCACGCTTTTGTATTCTTTTTTCATGCCATCTTTTAACTTTTTCTTTAAACAGTTTGGCATTCTCATAGGCTTGGGTTCTCCATTCATCAAGTGAGCTAATGTAAAATAGCCTCTTCTCACCGGCAAGTTTGAAATCATAATTGAGCTCTTTAATAGCCCAATATACCTTATGTTCTAGTTCGAGAGGTAAGTGACATGCTTTTCCATCAACCATTTTATATGGAGACATACCCATAGGATTTTTATATGCAGTTCTATAGGCCCATAATGCATCATCAAGTTTCTTAGACCAATTCCTTCTAGATCTATTAACAGTCTTTTGCAAAATTAATTTAAGCTCTCTATTACTCAATTCTAATTGACCACTAGACTGTGGGTGATATGAAGATGCAATTCTATGATTACGTCATACTTAGCAAGCATTTTACGAAAAGCACCATGAATAAAATGTGAACCACCATCAGTCATTAAGTATCTAGGGACTCCAAACCTCGAAAAAATAACTTCTTTAAGCATCTTAATAGAGGTGTTATGATCAGCAATACTAGTTGGAATAGCTTCTACCCACTTAGTAACGTAATCAACAGCAACTAAAATATGTGTATACCCATTAGAGGAATTAAACGGTCCCATATAATGAAAGCCCCAAACATCAAATGGTTCAATTACAAGTGAATAATTCATAGGCATTTCCTGACGTCTACTAATATTACCAATTCTTTGGCATTCATCACAAGACAAGACAAACTTACGGGCATCCTTGAAGAGAGTAGGCCAATAAAAACCGGATTGCAATACCTTATGTGCAGTTCTATCTCCAGCGTGGTGTCCTCCATAAGCCTCGGAGTGACACTTACATAGGATCTGTTCCTGTTCATGCTCAGGTATGCAACGTGTAATAACACCATCTACTCCTTGTTTATAAAGATGTGGGTCATCCCAGAAGTAATGTCTTAAATCATAGAAAAACTTTTTCTTTTGCTGGTATGTGAAACTAGGTGGTATAAATTTAGCAACAATGTAATTAGCATAATCAGCATACCATGGAGTAGTACGAGAAGCATTTATGACAGCTAATTGTTCATCAGGAAAGCTATCATCAATAGGTAGTGGGTTATGAAGAACATTCTCTAACCTAGACAAGTTGTCTGGAACGGGGTTCTCAGCTCCCTTTCTATCAATAATATGCAAATCAAATTCTTGTAGCAAGAGAACCCATCTAATAAGTCTAGGTTTAGCATCTTTCTTTTCCATAAGATATTTAATAGCAGCATGATCAGTGTTAACAGTTACTTTTGAATCAACAATATAAGGTCTGAACTTATCACAAGCAATACAACTGCTAAAAATTCTTTTTCAGTAGTAGCATAATTTCTCTGGGCACTGTCTAGAGTTTTACTAGCATATTGGATACCATTTAATTTCTTATCAACTCTTTTCCCTAGAATAGCACCTACAACATAATCACTAGCATCACACATAATTTCAAAGGGTAAATTCCAATCAGGTGGCTGAACAATAGGTGCAGAAATCAATGCTTTCTTAAGTATTTCAAATGCTTCTACACAATCATCATCAAAGACAAAAGGAATGTCTTTTTGTAATAGATTAGTCAGAGGCCTAGAAATTTTTGAGAAGTCCTTAATGAACCTCCTATAAATACTGGCATGACCAAGGAAACTTCTTATACCTTTAACATCCTTGGGACACGACATCTTTTCAATAGCATCAACTTTAGCTTTATCAACTTCAATACCTCTTTCAGAAATTTTATGCCCCAATACAATACCTTCATTAACCATAAAGTGGCACTTCTCCCAATTCAAGACAAGATTAATATCTTCACATCTCTGCAAAACTCGATCAAGGTTGCTCAAGCAATCATCAAAAGAAGTTCCGTATACGGAAAAATCATCCATGAAAACCTCAACAATCTTTTCACAAAAATCGGAGAATATAGCCATCATGCATCTTTGAAAGGTAGCAGGTGCATTGCATAAACCAAAAGGCATATGTCTATAAGCAAAGGTACCGAAAGGGCAAGTAAAAGTGGTCTTTTGTTGATCCTCTTTTGACACAGGTATTTGAGAGAAAGCAGAATAACCATCTAGAAAGCAAAAATGTGTATGTTTGGATAATCTTTCTAGCATTTGATCAATAAAAGGTAAGGGGTAATGATCCTTTTTAGTGGCTTTATTTAATTTACGGAAATCAATTACCATCCTATAACCTGTAACAATTCTTTGTGGGATCAATTCATCTTTATCATTAGGGACAACAGTAATACCTCCCTTTTTGGGGACACAATGGACAAGGCATACCCACTAACTATCAGCAACGAGATAAATTATACATGACTCTTGAAGCTTTAGTATTTATTTTCTTACCACTTCTTTCATCTTAGGATTTAACCGTCGTTGGTGATCAACAACCGGTTTAGGGTCTTTCTCCAATTTAATTTTGTGCTGGATTAAAGTGGGACTAATGCCCTTAAGATCATCAAGAGTATATCCAATAGCAGCACGGTGCTTCTTCAGAGTTTTCAATAATTTCTCTTCTTCTTGCTCTAAAAGGTTAGCACTAATAATAACAGGATATATTTTCTTTCCACCAAGATAAGCATATTTAAGAGTATCAGGTAATGGTTTAAGCTCAAACACGGGATCACCCTTGGGTGGAGGAGGATCCCCTAGGATTTCAACAGGCAAGTTGTGTTTCAAAATAGGTCCCTATTTAAAGAATACTTCATCTATTTCCCTTCTTTCATTCATAAACATATCATTTTCATGGTCTAGCAAATATTGTTCTAAAGGATCACTAGGAGGCACGTCAATAGAAGCAAGACCAATAATTTAATCTTGACTAGGCAATTCCTCATCACAGGGTTGTCTACCAAATTTAGCAAAATTAAACTCATGAGACATATCACCCAAACCAATAGTAACAACATCCTTTTCGCAGTCTATCCGAGCATTAACAGTATTCAAGAAGGGTCTACCAAATATGATGGGACAAAAGTTATCTTGTGGGGAACCAAGAACAAGAAAATCAGCAGGATATTTAACTTTCCCACACAAGACTTCGACATCTCTAACAATCCCAACTGGTGAAATAGTATCTCTATTGGCAAGCTTAATTGTGACATCAATTTCTTCTATCTCAGCAGGTGCAATATCATGCATAATTTCTATATATAGAGTGTAAGGTATTGTACTGACACCGGCACCCATATCACACAAACCATGATAACAATGATCTCCTATTTTAACACATATAACAGGCATGCCTACCACAGGTCTATGTTTATTTTTAGTATCAGGTCTAGCAATTCTAGCAGCTTCTTCACAGAAGTAAATAACATGCCCATCAATATTATCAGCCAAGAGATCTTTAACCATAGCAATACTAGGTTCAACTTTAATTTGCTGGGGGGTTTGGGTGTCCTAATGTTGCTTTTATTGACCACCATTGAAGCTTTAGCATGATCCTTTATTCTAGCAGGGAAATGTGGTTTCTCAACATAAGCAGTAGGAACAATAGGATCATTATAAGTGATAGTCTTTTCTTCAACTTTAATAGGTGCAACTACTTTTACTTCAATGGGAGGATTATATTTAAACCACTTCTCCTTAGGGAGATCAACATGAGTAGCAAATGATTCACAGAAAGAAGCTACTATCTCCGAGTCAAGTCCATATTTAGTGCTAAATTCACGGAAAGCATCGGTATCCATAAAAGACTTAACACAATCAAAATTAGGTGTTATACCTGACTCCTTACCTTCGTCGAGATCCCAATCTTCAGAGTTCGTTTAATTCTTTCCAATAAATCCCATTTGAATTCAATAGTCTTCATCATAAAAGATCCAGTACAAGAAGTATCGAGCATGCACTACGGGAAACAGGAGATTTGCCGTCAGTATTTACTTTGCCGTCAGCATTTCATCGGGGCAGACGGCAAAGAATGGGTTTGCCGTCATCAATAGACGGCAAAGAAAAACTGACGGCAAAATAGACTTTGCCGTCTGCAAAAAAAAACACAGACGACAAAGAGCTTGCCGTCTGCCAAAAAAAACACAGACGACAAAGAATCTTTGCCATCTGTATTTGTTTTGTCAGACGACAAAGAATCTTTGCCGTCTGTATTTTTTGTGACAGACGGCAAAGTGAGTAGTTTGCTGTCTGTATTTTTTTGACAGACGGCAAAGAGAAAACACACCACGCGGATTGATCACGCGGATCAATGACGTGGCAACATCTAAAGTGCACGTACCCATCCACCGCAGCCGTTCGAAGCACGTCCCACCCAACCACGAGTCCTGTCCCTGTGCGCTCGTCCCACCCACGTGGCCCCACCCATGTGCACAACCCGCCCCCACCCACGCGCTCCTCTCCCCTCTGTCTCTATCTCCTCCCGAGCGCTAGCTCCCTCCTCTCTCCTCGCGAGCAGGTGCACGCCCATCACCAGCGAGCAGCCACGCGCGCTGGCCCGGAGCAGCCGCACGCCGCCTGCCCCGTCGTCCGTCGCCGGTCCCGCCCCGCGTCTCACCGGAGGAGCCGCATGCCATCGGCACCGTCCCTCGCCGAACCCGTCCTGCCTCGCCGCCACAGGCCTCTGCGTGCTATGGAGCTCGTCGCCCGTAGCCGGCCCCGCCCCACGTCTCCCCGGAGCAGCCGCAAGCTGCCGGCCCCGTCGCTTGTCATCGGCCCTGCCCCGCATCTCCCCGGAACAGTCACATACCAGCGGCCCCGTCGCCCGACCCGTCCCACCTCGCACCCGCAGGCCTCCGCATGCTGCCGAGCCCATCTCCCATCTCCCCCGCCCACCTCCGCATGCGCCGCCAGCTGTTGCACATCGTGCCTCGCCGGCCACCGCGGGCAGCTGCTACTCTGACCATGTCCGCCATCGTCCTCTGTTGCTCCGGCCAAGCTATATGCACGACGCCAGACTCGTTGTACGAAGGACGCCGGGCTCGCCGGAGGACAGACACGCTGCTCGCCGGAGGCCGGACTGATGCTTTTTTATTAATTGAAAATAAAATTTGCCGTCTGTTGACTGTGTGGTTGACGACAAAACTATTGGGGGCCCGCCTCCTAACAAAAAACTGTAAACCCTACTTTGCCGTCTGTCGCAGATAAAAACTTGACAGCAAAGTCTTTGCCGTCATCCTGACAAAAAGCTGACGGCAAAGTACCTCTTTGCCGCCTCGACGTTGCCGTCTGAGTTTGCCGTTTGTAATTCAGCCTTTGCCGTCTGGACTTGCTAGACGGCAAACTGCCTGATTCCTGTAGTGATGGAGCGATTATTGAGAGAAAGCCGAGCATAAAATTTTTGAATAATCATTTCTCTTGAGAGCTCATGATTGGGGCATGAATATAACATTGACTTAAGCCTCCCCCAAGCTTGAGCGATGCTTTCTCCTTCGCGAGGCCAAAAATTATATATATAATTACGATCACGATGAACAAGATGCATAGGATAAAACTTCTGATGAAATTCCAATTTCAATCGGTTGTAGTTCCATGATCCCATATCATCACATAGCCTAAACCATGTCAATGCCTCTCCCTTCAAAGATAAAGGGAAGACCTTCTTCTTGATAACATCCTTGGGCATACCTGCAAGCTTAAATAATCCACAAACTTCATCCACATAGATTAGGTGCAAATCGGGATGTAATGTTCCATCTCCTGTAAAAGGATTAGCTAGCAGTTTCTCTATCATACCCGAAGGAATTTCAAAGTAAACATTTTTAGTAGGTTGAGGAGAAACTCTTTGCTCTACTGGTCGGGGTGAAGATACCCCAAACAAACCCCTCAAAGGATTACTTTCCATAGTAACAAGTGACAGTAAATTTCAGCACACTATATAAATTTTTCCTTACCAAATTCCACTTACCAAAGGCGCTTCACTCCCCGGCAACGGGGCCAGAAAAGAGTCTTGATGACCCACAAGTGTAGAAGATCTATCTTAGTCCTTTCGATAAGTAAGAGTGTCAAACCCAACGAGGAGCAGAAGGAAATGACAAGCGGTTTTCAGTAAGGTATTCTCTGCAAGCACTGAAATTATCGGTAACAGATAGTTTTGTGATAAGGTAATTTGTAACGGGTAACAAGTAAAAAGTGTAAATAAAGTGAAGCAAGATGGCCCAATCCTTTTTGTAGCAAAGGACAAGCCTGGACAATCTCTTATATGAAGAAAAACGCTCCAGAGGACACATGGGAATTATTGTCAAGCTAGTTTTCATCACGCTCATATGATTCACGTTCGGTACTTTGATAATTTGATATGTGGGTGGACCGGTGTTTGGGCGCTGTCCTTACTTGGACAAGCATCCCACTTATGATTAACTCTTATTGCAAGCATCCGCAACTACAAAAGAAGTATTAAGGTAAACCTAACCATAGCATGAAACATATGTATCCAAATCAGCCCCTTACGAAGCAACGCATAAACTAGGGTTTAAGCTTCTGTCACTCTAGCAACCCATCATCTACTTATTACTTCCCAATGCCTTCCTCTAGGCCCAAACAATGGTGAAGTGTCATGTAATCGACGTTCACATGACACCACTAGACGAGAGACAACATACATCTCATCAAAATATCGAACGAATACCAATTCACATGACTACTTATAGCAAGACTTCTCCCATGTCCTCAGGAACAAATGTAACTACTCACAAATCATATTCACGTTCATAATCAGAGGGGTATTAATATGCATAAAGGATGTGAACATATGATCTTCCACCAAATAAACCAACTAGCATCAACTACAAGGAGTAATCAACACTACTAGCAACACACAAGTACCAATCTGAGGCTTTGGGACAAAGATTGGATACAAGAGATGAACTAGGGTTTGAGAGGAGATGGTGCTGGTGAAGATGTTGATGGAGATTGACCCCCTCCCGATGAGAGGATCGTTGGTGATGACGATGGCAATGATTTCCCCCTCCCGGAGGGAAGTTTCCCCGGTAGAGCAGCTCTGCCGGAGCCCTAGATTGGTTCGGCCTCGTGGCGGCGGTGTTTCGCCCCGAGAGCTTGCTTATGATTTTTTCCAGGGTAGAAGACACCATATAGCCAAAGATTGGCATCGGAGGCCTGCCAGGGGGCCCACGAGGCAGGAGAGCGCGCCCCCACCCTCGTGGATGGTAGGTGGCCCCCCTCTGGTAGTTTCTTCGCTCAGTATTTTTTATTAATTCCAAAAATGACTTCCGTGGAGTTTCAGGACTTTTGGAGTTGTGCAGAATAGGTCTCCAATAGTTGCTCCTTTTCCAGCCCAGAATTCCAGCTGTCAGCATTCTCCCTCTTCATGTAAACCTTGTAAAATAAGAGAGAATAGGAATAAGTATTGTAACATAACGTGTAATGACAACCCATAATGCAATAAATATCGATATAAAAGCATGATGAAAAATGGACGTATCAGAGTGT
The DNA here is from genome assembly GCF_018294505.1 of Triticum aestivum. NCBI lineage: Eukaryota > Viridiplantae > Streptophyta > Magnoliopsida > Poales > Poaceae > Triticum > Triticum aestivum. The sequence continues at coordinate 48,363,770 of NC_057808.1, forward strand.
TGTGTCAATTTTTGTTATTTTTCGGGGTTCGTTTGGACATTTTTATGCATTAACTGAGTTTTCAATGCATATATGTGCATAATTCAAATTTGAACTACATGTACATGCTCTAGTGCATATAAATTGGTTGACAAATCAAATCTATGTCCTTGGGTGCATGCTTAGGTCCCATGCAAGAAATGGGAATGAATTTCAAACACCTGGGCACCGTTGATTGCCGGCAAAACATTGAGATGCCTGGTTTTTAAATTCTAGTAAATCCAAAACTCATCTAAAATTCATGAAACTTGGCATGCTATCATGAAGCGGCATCAACATGTCGTGGTAAAAAAATTGTCCCATTTGGGGCAGGTTTGGGTATATGCTTCTCACAAACCAGAGCTTCTCACAACAAGCATGATGGTTTCGATAGGGAACGTTCCACCTTTGGGGACAAAATGATATCCATTGCCTCTTATTGCTTTCAAATTTTTTCTCGTGTCAACATAGAACAACAGGAGTGTTGTGTCAATTTTTGTGATTTTTCGGGGTTCGTTTGGACATTTTTATGCATTAACTGAGTTTCAATGCATTTATGTGCATAATTCAAATTTGAACTACATGCACATGCTCTAGTGCATATAAATTGGTTGAAAAATCTAATCTGTGTCCTTGGGTGCATGCTTAGGTCCCATGCAAGAAATGGGAATGAATTTCAAACACTAGGGCACCGTTGATTGCCGGCAAAACATTGAGATGCTTGGTTTTAAATTCTAGCAAATCCAAAACTCGTCTGAAATTCATGAAACTTGGCATGCTATCATGGAGCGGCATCAACATGCGGTGGTAAAAAAATTGTCCCATTTGGGGCAGGTTTGGGTATATGCTTCTCACAAACCAGAGCTTCTCACAACAAGCCTGATGGTTTTGGTAGGGAACGTACGTCCCACCTTTGGGGACGAAACGATATCCATTGCCTCTTATTGCTTTCAAAATTTTTCTCGTGTCAATATAGAACAATAGGAGTGTTGTGTCAATTTTTGCGATTTTTCGGGGTTCGTTTGGACATTTTTATGCATTAACTGAGTTTTCAATGCATTTATGTGCATAATTCAAATTTGAACTACATGCACATGCTCCAGTGCATATAAATTGGTTGAAAAATCAAATCTGTGTCCTTGGTGCATGCTTAGGTCCCATGCAAGAAATGGGAATGAATTTCAAACACCAGGGCACCGTTGATTGTCGGCAAAACATTGAGATGCCTGGTTTTTAAATTCTAGTAAATCCAAAACTCGTCTGAAATTCATGAAACTTAGCATGCTATCATGGAATAGCACCCAACATACTGTGGCATTTTTGTGTCCATTTTGAGAGAAGGCGCACTCGAATAATGACAGCCAACAAAGGCATTTTGAAAAAATAGCTGCAACTTTAATATCTCAAATGTTTGTATAATTCAAACCGTGTGCGATCTGTTAACCATTCACGTGACACCACGTGTATTGGTTTTAATGGCTGTAGGAGGTGCCGTGCGGACAGCTGCTTGGCCTTGACTAAACGGGAGGCGTGCGAGCGCAGTCCGATGCGCAGGCTGACCCAGAGGCATGCAAGGTGTCCTCCAATGCGCAGGCTCACCGGGAAGCGTGCAAGCTGTACGCTGCGCAGGCTCACTAGGAAGCGAGCCCTTTGACTTCCATGGCCGCCCGTCTTCCTCTCCATTAATGGCGCCCGAGCCGCTGTTTAATGCGGGCGGCCTTACTGTTCACCTCCCATTCCCCTCCCTCCGGCAGACCTCCACCAACGCCATGGTGTAGAATGATCATCTGCCACTAGTCTTCAAATTTGGTGAAGTGGGCTCCGAGCCGGAGAAGATATAAAATAAGGAGGAATGGGGCCTCATGGACATGGCCCAGAACGAGCTAGCAGCGGTGGTTGCTGCCCCAGCTCCCATCCCCGCGCCCGTGCCAGCGACCATCTCCGCATCATTGACGGGCTGGTCGCGGAGCACTATCGCAGAGCTGGAAGCCGCGGGCGTCAGCGAGGTCTCCGCGGACCCGCGCGAGCTCATGTACATGCGAGTGCCAGTGCCCGTGCCCATGCCCGTGCGCGCCCCTCCACCCACCATGGTGCCGGCCCCCGTGCGTTTGGCTGCACTCGCCGCGCCCCTCCACCCACCGCGGAACCGGTCCCCGTGCGTTTGGCTGCATCCGCTACGCCTGTGCCCGTGGCTCAGCGGCATGGGACGCTGCCGTCAACCGCTACCTCTCAGCGGCGCCAGTTGCTGTCCTCCCGCGCCCTGCCCGTCGATCGTGCAACGACATGATGTTTGATTTACAAGTGAAGAACATTTTGTGCTTCCTTGAAGATTTCAACAACGGCATCCCGGAGGACGACAACGACAACGACGGCGTGGCACGCCGCTTCCACCGCCGCCGGAAATAGTTTTTTGGGGTTTAATACTGTATCTCAAATCTCGATCATATAAATATAAATTCGCAGTGTGACTGAATGAAAGATATGGTTTGAACGAACTTGCGTTTTTCTCTCTTAATGTAAAGACTTACCAAATGATTTTCTTTTGAAAAAAACGTCAATGGTTTTTAAATATAAAACACTCGTCGCAAACGTTTTAGTTAGAACACTCGTATGGAAACCGACCGCTTCCCCAGGAAGTCAAGGGAAAATGTGTCGAGCAGGATTTCTGCATCCCTTCAATGCAAATGGTTGTTTTGCATGACCCGTGTGCAACCACGTACAAACAATTGGGTAAGATTTGCATATATGTTATTTTGGGTATGTTGCCATTTGTCAAACTGGGAAGATTGACATTTGTTTATCTAGTGACATTGCCATTTGTCATCCTTGTAACACTACGATTTATCGAAATATGCAGCTAAAAATCACTAGCACTATCTAATTTGTGCAACTAAAATCACTAGAACTGTTCATATGGACACCACTAGCAGGCGTGAGTTGATGGACGCATATGCAAATGTACCATTGATTATATACAACAAGTCATCAACCCACAACGACAACGAGGATACACGTTGGATTATCGATCATTTCCAACAAAACATTCTAGTAAAGTAAAGTTTTTCTCACACAACAAATAACAAAGCGATGAAATGAACTTCAACTCAACCACTAGTCGGCGTTGGGAACGCTTGCTTTGAACCAGAAGTGATTCTTTGGGAAGGGCCAGCTACTGTCAATCTCGAGACCAACGCAGGACTGATCATCCGGGCTGAAGCGGCCTATGTTAGGACCCATATTGGGACGGTAGGGAAGAATAGCAATGTCTGAGGGATAGATACAGTCGCTTCTCATAAATGGTAGTAACGTTGTGTCAACAGCAGCTGGATCGCCTTCCACCATCATTGGATAGTTTTGTCCAAGGAAGAGCGAGTGTCCTGCAAGACTTTCAATACTGAACCAGGGAGAAGGTGTTGGCGCTAGTACACTAGTACCCATCCCGAATACCCTGCAACTGATGTTGGAGTAGGTCCGGAGAGTGCGACCATGTGAGACAACACCTGCTTCCTTAGTACCATCAGCAGTGCCCTGTATACAGACAAGAAGAGGTGATCCAACGGAATAAGTTGCCAGGCGCCACTGAGTATATGGGTCCTGCTCGTCCTCATGCTCGTGATCATCAGCATCGTCATCTCCCCCTTGGTTATAATTTTTTTCAAGTATAGGTGGTGGAATGTTCACAGGACCTTGGAAACACAAGAGGGTTAATTAGTAAAGGGAAACTAGCTAACCCGCATGCATGTGGATGAAACAATTATAATTACGGTGGAAGATAAACGTACCGAAGGCATCAGGATTCCATGCAAAAACAGTGCCACGAGTTGTGGCAGCAAACACAAGACCCTCGTATTGAATTGCATCATAGTACTCATCCGTGTAAAGAAATTGATTTTTGAGCAATATCCATCGAGGCGTGTAAGTAAGGATGGCAACAAGCTTGTCGAAGATAGCAACAACTTCATAGTTCGTGTCATCCCAAGAGCGGTTGGGAACTCAACAAATTGCTATCTTCCATAGACAACAGTCACCATGATCATATTTGAACTCACGTAGAATACCGGTGTACACATTCACAAGCTCCCACTCGCAGTTGTACCCAATATAAACAACCCAATCTCCATTTGCGTCTTCCCAAGCCTTGCCCTCAAGCAATGGCATCTTAACATCATACGTCTCATTATCAAGCGGCATCAACTTGCACAAGGCGAGGCTTCCCTCGTCCCCACGCCAGTCAGCAGGGTCACGATGAAGAAGATAGGGGAGATCAAACCGCTCCTGGACCCTTCGATTCCTTGTAATGATGTTATTAGTTGAGTCAAGAATGGTCTTGAACGAACCTGCAATGCTAGCCGATGTGATGACGTCACACTGATCAATGAGTTCCTCCACCACGTCATCTTTCAGATCGGGGCAAGAATAACGGGGTCGTTTCCGGCTTGTTCCCTCCATGGAGAAGATGATCGAACAATGGCAAAAGGAAGGGTGAAGGCAAATGGAGGGAGGAAGAGCGTGCGACAACAATTTCAAACCAAGAGGGAAAGGCGAAGAGGCGGTGGACGGTTGCCGCGGTACACGAAGAGGCGCGTGGGGAGCGAACGGTTGCCACAGAAGTCACACACTGATGACAAGGGCCGAGTGAACCGCATGCGTATATCACACACACCTTGATCTGGCTGACCGTTTCTTTTGTGTTACCTAATCAGAAACAGTTCATCCGAGTGAACCATATGCTGTATATCGCACACACCTTCATCTAGTTGCCCGTTTCTTTTGTGTTGCCTAATCACAAACAGTTCATCCGAGTGAACCGTATGCTGTGTATCGCACACGCCTTCATCTAGCTGCCCATTTCTTTTGTTCCTCCTCATTGCAAACAATTAATTGAACTGAACCGTATGCCCTTCATCACACACGCAACTAAAACCTGAACCGTGTTTGCTACATCCATCATCGCAAACGTTTATACATTTTTGACGGTTTTCATACACCACCGTTTGCGATTATTGCACCGCACACAGTTTCTCGAAGGGTCACTGATCGTAGTGTCGCCTTAGCAGCATCCTGCAGTAGTGTCGGGTGGTAGGTGCGACATACGCCAACGGGTGGCTTATCATTGTGGGAGCCAGTAAGACGTCGCCGGTGCCTGGAAACGGGATAAGGCGAAGACATGCACGCCGGCGAATCTTACCCAGGTTCGGGGCTCTCCGTGGAGATAACACCCCTAATCCTGCTCTGCGGGGTCTCCGCATGATCACTAGATCAATACAAGTAGCTACAAGTGCTCCTCGAGCTGTTTTGCTAGGGGAAGAAGAAGGGCAAGGCTAGCTCTCCTTTTCCCTCTAGGTGGTGTGTGAAACTCCAGGAGATCCACCCTTTGCATGGGTGCCCCGGGGGGTTTATATAGGCCTACCCCTCAGGGATACATTGGTAATCTGGCTGGGGTGGGTCCCAGCCATCAGTGTCTATGCTTGCCGACTTCTCCGCCGGTCATTGGGGCCCGCCGACTGGGGGGTCCCGCCGGCTGCTGGCCACTTGGCCGACAGGCCGGCCCCACCGCTTGGGGGCTTTGTCGGCGGCTGGTTACTGTTGCCTTGCCTCTGATGATGAGGGCTTTGTCGAGGTAAGCGTGGCTACAGTGCCGCTGCCTTACGGGCTCTCACTGTAGCCTTACCTCGTCTTGTCTCCTTAATGAGGCGCATGCTTCGAGGGAGGGAGGCGGCCGGCTATGGGGAGCCGGCTACGCCCCAGGCCGACTAGGGGAGGCCGGGCCGCCTTCGAGCGTCTCTCTGGCTAAAGGGGCCCGCCGCCCGCGGGCCGTACTGGCGCCTGTCGTGGGTGACATCAGGGTCAACATGGCTACAGTGCCGCGCTGGACGGGAGATGGCTGGCCCGTACGGCGCCCTGCGGCCATGCCTGCTTCGGGATTCGGGGGTAGTGGGCTGCACTGCTGCCACGCCCCGTCTTGTCGCCGTTATGTGGATGTAGTCTGGGTGGGTGTAGTCTCGGCCGGCTTATGGGAGTCGGCTCTCTTCATGGCCGGCTTCTGGGAGTCGGTCCTCTTGGGGCCGGCTTCCTGGAGTCGGCCATCTCGTAGCTTTCGTGGGGAAGGTTTCTGAGGCCGGGTCGCCTTCTGGTAGTCGGCCCTGGGGATAGCCGGCCGGGGGAAGGCGGCCCTGCGCTCTGTAGGCTTAAAGGCTCGAATGGCCTGATAATTTTTCAAAGAGCCAGGGGGAGTCGGTTAGGCTACCCGTGGCCATTTACTCCGACAGTAGTCCCCGAAGCTGGTTGGGCTTCGAGGCTGAGAAGAGATCGAGAAGCTCGGTCAGCTTCTTATCTTGACGAGCCAGCAGCTGGGAGCTGGCTTCGGTTGGGCGCGCCGTCTTGGCGAAATTTTTAAAGTCAGAAGGCGGGAGTCTGTTGGCACGCGCGCGCCGGGCTGTGGGCCGGCCACTTGCCGCCTGCGAACCACGTGGCGTCCCTTGGCTGAAAAGAGCCTGCCAGCCCACGTGTGCGACAAGACGTCGCCGCAGGTCGGGGGGCCCACCACTTCTGCGCCCAGGCCCAGGCGCGGATTCTCCGCGGCCCAAAGCCGTCCGCACGTCTTCCTGCGGCGGTTTCCGCACGTTTTTAGGGCGCAATAATCACGGGACGTGGGGGAGTGGGCGCAGTTAATCCCACGTCCCACCCAACGCCTCGCCTCCTCGGCTTCGCCGCACGAGGCTATAAGTAGGGGGAGGAGGGGAAGCGGCAGACGCTCGCATGCTCCTCTCCTCTCCGCCATCTTCTTCCTCCTGCTTTCCCTCACAGTAGCGTCTCGCCGTCCCACCATTCTTTCCTCCGCCGCGCTCGTTCTTTCCGGCCTCACGCCGCCATGTAGTACGGCGGGGACTGGGACGGCTCCAACGTCCATGAGGACCACGTCGAGTTCCTCCGCAAGACGCGGCGGCTGCCCGGCGTGGACAAGGTGCAGGTCCGTCTCGCGCCTGAGACGGAAATTACGCCGGAGCCGGAGGAGGGCGAGCGAGTGGTCTTCCGCTCGCATTTCCTGCGCGGCATCGGCTTGCCGGCGAGCGCGTTCTTCCGCTCCTTCCTCGACTTCTATCAACTCCAGCCGCACCACCTCACGCCGAACACGGTGGTTTTGCTGTCCGCCTTCGTTACCTTGTGCGAAGGCTATCTTGGCGTTCTCCCCACCCTCAAGCTCTGGGGGCAGTTCTTCCAGTCCAAGCTGGGCACACGTATGCAGGGCGTGCCAGCTCAGAGTGGCGCCTTCATCGCGATGCGGAGGGTGGCAGCCAACAACCCCTTCCCCGTCATCACACTAATCCAGTCGGTGATGCTCTGGCAGAAGTCATACTTCTACGTGAAGAACGTCGCCCCGCAAGGCGACTACGTCAATCTGCCAGCTTATGTAGCCGGCCCGCCGGCTGGTAGGCGGCCCCAGTGGTCCTATCGGGCCGTGACGCTGACGCCGGTTGGAGCCGCGGCCGTCGCCCGACTGTGGGTGATGATCCAGTCGGAGGACCTGACTGGGCCCGACTTGCTGGCCACCTTCGTCACGTGCCGGGTGCTTCCGCTTCAGAGCCGCCCTCACCTGATCTGTCAGATGAGCGGCCAGCTCGATCCGAGTCAGATGTGCACCAAGGATATGCCGCACGACGAGGTGGCCCACATGGTGAACTACCTTGCAAAATGCAAGCTCTCCGCAGAATGGCGGTTTGGCAAGGAGCCATATTCCCAAGCCCGTCCGTCACCCACGGTATGTTCTCTTTTTCCCTTTCTTCTCTTAGCTTTGTCGCCGAGTTCCTTCTGGCCGACTCTGACTAGTCGGCACGTCTCGGCAGAGCTCTCTCCTTCGTCCTGCAGGCGGGTCGGAGGCGGAGCGCCGATTCCTCCCCGACCGGACGGAGCACGACCTGGAGGACCCCGACTTGGGGGCGGCCGCCATGGACGACAACATCGAGGCGCGCGGTGGCGAAGCCGCCGGCGAGGCAGGTGGCTCCGGGCTTGGAGCCAGTTTCGACGACTAGCCGAAAGTCATCCCGCGTCTGGCTACGGCGCGGGTTCCTCCGCCGCGCCTGCTCGGGGCGGCGGGCAGAAGCATCGTGCCACGTCGGGCTTGTCCGGCAGTCGGCCGAAGAAGCCCAAGGGCGGGGCAGCGGCGACCAGGCGGGAAGAGGCGGCCGCGAAGGCGGCCCGCTTCCGCAAGGCGGTGAAGCAGCCGCAGACGGTGTCGGCGTAAGTGTATACTCCTTCGTGTATTCTTTCTTCTTTTCTTTGCTAATTCCTGAATCCTAGTCATTTCTAAAAAAATCAGGGCTCCACTGTCGCTCGAGCGGGTTGTTGCCGCCTCCGTCGTTGGATCGCCGGGAGGATCCGGGAGCACCACTCGCCGCGTGGACCCCCATGCCGAGCTTCAGGCGGCGACAGAGCGAAACGCGCGGGAGGCGGAGGAGTTGAGGGCGGCCGCTGCCAAGGCGGCGCAGGAGGAGGAGGCGGCGAAGGCGCACGCCGATGCAGCAGCCAAGGTCCAAGCGGAGGCTGCGGCCGCGGTGATGGCGGAGGGGGCCTTGCTAGTCACCCCTCTGCACGTCGCGGCGCCTGAGGCCCCAGAGCCCCCGCCAGAAGGAGCCGGCGGTGACCAGCCGGGATTGGAGAGGGAGGACGACGTCGTCGTCCCGGAGAGGGAAGCAGCGCCGACCCCGCCGACTAGAGCGACCCAAGGCGGCCGGCCTGACTCGCCGCCTGCGCAATCGGCCGGGGGCGAGCCGGCCGCGAGGACTGATCTGGTAGTCCAGACGCCGTCACGCCAGCGCGCGGGGAAGGCTGCATCGGAGCCGCAGAAGGCCGCGGGCTCCAGCTCGTCGGCCCATGACATGGAGGCGGCCAGCGCCAGCTCGGGGTGGACGCCGGGTGGAGGGACGGCTATGGCGAACATGGCCGCGCAGGACGCTCGGAACCGGCTTCAAGCCCAGGCTGCGGCGCTGAGGAAATATAATGACGAGTTCCTTGCGACGCGGGCGGCCATTCGGGTTAGTCTTTTTGTCTTTGCTTTTCTGATCTTGGTTTCTTCCGTGGGGGCGCGTCAGCGCACCCACTGGGTGTAGTCCCCAAGTTCCGAGTCGGCTACTGAGCAGGCGGCTTGGAACTTCTTAGCGGGCTTCGTTTTGCTATCTTGCTCTCATTTGCTCTTCTGCCTGTCTTGCAGGACTACCACAACCTTCGCGCAACTGCCTTCAATTCCCAGGCTCGGGAGCTGACCCAGAAGACTGCTGACCTAACTGAGAGCCGGGGTAAGTGCTTCGTCTTTTGTCTCACGTGGGGGCGCGTCAGCGCACCCACTGGGTGTAGTCCCCGAGATCCGAGCCGACTGCTGAGCAGTCGAGTCGGATCTTCCTTGACGACTTCTTCCTCATTGCTTCTTTCTTTTTCTGCCATCCCTGCAGCGGCCAACGCCAGTCTAAGGGAGCAGCTGGGCGGGTCTCAAGCCGCCCTCCGCGCTAAGGAGGCCGAGTTTGCCACCTTGGCACAAGAGCGTGACCGCCTGGCCAAGAGGTTGGCCGACCAGGAGGAGAGCCACAAGGCGGCCCTGAAGGCGGTGCGGGACAGCGAGGCCGCCCTCCAAGCCGAGTATGAAATAGAGGCGGCCGGCTGGGCTGAAGCCAGGGAGTCGCTGATCAACGGCTATGGCCGGATCGAAGACTTGGTTGACGGTAGGCCGCCTTCTTCTTCGTCCTTGCTTGCCGCTTGCCGTTTGGCTCATTTTCTGACTTGGTGTTTTTCTCTTCTTTCTCTTTCTTTCTTGCGCAGAGTACTTTCCTGGCTTCTCTACTGCCGCCAGCCAGGTTGTCGAGGCCCACCGCGAGGCACAAAGGCGAGCTGGCGTTGAGATCGCGCCAAACGCTCGCCGGACGCTGGAGGAGCATCTCTTGGCGATTCAGGCCCGCCTTCAGCCGGCGCACCGCATGCTCCGCCGGCTTCAGCGTGTCGGAGCGCAGGCGCTGGCCGCCCTTTGGCCTGGCGAGGTGATTCCCCGCACCCCCAGTCGGACCGCCGACTGGCTGGAGGTGGCGGTCGGCCGCTTCGAGGCCTGGAAAGCCTCTGCGGCTCGGTCCGGCGCTACGCGGGCGCTGGCCAAGGCCTGGTACCCCGAGCTGAGTCTGGACCAGCTGGCCACCTGGCGGCAGGAAGCCGACGCGGAGCTGGAGCTGGCGCGGCCGGCTATCATCCAGCGGGCTTCGGCGATTGCCGACTACACCGACACTAGCGCCTTCGTTCCTGAAGTGGACGACAATGGTGTTGCCCAGCCGGAGGAGTGGTTCGGGCTGAACCCGGCAGACGGCGAGGACTCGGCGGAGGAGATTGACTCCAGCGACGAGGGCAAGGAGGAGGAGGAGGAGGGTGAAGACGCCGGGCCGGATGGTGGAGCGGCCGGTCAGCCTCAGCTCGACCGTGGCTCTAGCAACAAGGCACGCGCGGGTGCACCGCCTGCAGCCGGCGATGATCAAGCCGAGACCCGCCAGCCGGCCGCTCCTCCAGCCGGCGGTGCCGTCTCCACCGACCAACCCGGCTCCACTACCGCGCCCTTAGCCTAGTCTGCTGCCTCTTTTTTCCGGTTTTATCACTCTTGGAACAGTATTTTGCTTAGTTTGCACAATTCCACCCACTGGGGTGTATTCGAAATATATCGACTGTTGGCCGGTTGGGGGCTTTATATGTAAATATAGTTATGCTCTTGTTTGGCTTTCCCTTGTTCTTTGCTTTTCATCCTTTGGCTGTTTCCTTTGCCGCCCTCCCTTGGTTGCCGCCTTCCCAGCCAGACAGTTGCTCTGCAATCTGTGACTAGAAAAGTGCTTGGCCAGTTGGGAGGGCAAGTACTCTTGCTCTGTTGGATTATAGCGAAGTGACTGGGAGGCCGGCCAGCCGGCTGTTTTGTCAGCCGGCAAGCATGGTTGGAGGCCGTCTTTACGTTATATAAGTTCGTTAGTCCTTAGCCGTTTTTCATGTGGGCGTCCTTTCTGCCTTTGGCTCTTACCAGTCGGACAGTCGGTTCTTCGAACTGCGACTTTTGACAAGAGGGCTCAGGAGCCGGCACACTACTTGTCTGGCTTCAGGTAGAACTTTAATATAACTTAAGGCGGCCAGTCCCCGGGCCGACTAGTCGAACCCGGTGCCAGATAGAAAATCAAATGTAATAATACATTTATGAATATGACACTCGTCATTCATAGATAAAGGAGGGCAGTCCCCGAGTGCTCCTCTGGGGGCCCGTTGTTTCATACTTAATACAAAAAGGTAGCATGATACATACTGCTTTCAACTATAAAATCTTCTCAAGAGGTTGGCGTTCCATGGTCGTTCCGACTCCTTGCCGGAATCATCCCTCTTGCCTGCTCTTGGTTTTTGTGCGTCGATCAGGTAGTAGGAGTCGTTGCCTAGTGCCTTGCTGATGACGAAAGGGCCTTCCCAAGGGGCCGAGAGCTTGTGCTGGCCGGCTGTTCGCTGGATCAGCCGGAGCACAAGGTCGCCCTCTTGGAAAGATCTTGGCTTGACCTTGCGATTGTGGTAACGGCGCAAACCCTGCTGGTAGATCGCGGACCGGCTGAGTGCTAACAGCCGGCTTTCTTCCAGCAGGTCGATGCCGTCTTCTCGTGCTTCCTTGGCCTCCGCCTCCGTGTACATGGTGACCCGAGGCGAGTCGAACTCGATGTCAGTTGGGATGACGGCCTCGGCACCATATACAAGGAAGAACGGAGTGAAGCTGGTTGACTTGTTTGGGGTAGTTCGCAGACTCCAGAGGACAGCCGGCAGCTCGTCGAGCCAGCAGCCGGCCGAACGCTCTAGTGGTACGACCAGTCGGGGCTTGATGCCGGAGAGGATGAGGCCGTTTGCTCGCTCGACTTGGCCGTTTGACTGCGGGTGGGCAACAGACGCTAAGTCCAGTCGGATGCCCTGTGTTGCGCAGAAGCGTGCCAATGCTCCCTTGGCGAAATTTGTGCCATTGTCGGTGATAATGCTGTGTGGCACGCCGTACCGAGTAGTGATGTCGGCGATGAATGTCACGGTAGTCGGCCCGTTCAGCTTCTTGATTGGCTTCGCCACGATCCACTTGGTAAATTTGTCCATGGCGACAAGCAGATGCGTCATGCCGCCGCGGGCTGTCTGGAATGGGCCCACCATGTCCAACCCCCAGACGGCAAAGGGCCAGGTGAGGGGGATGGTCTTGAGTGCAGAAGCCGGCAAGTGTTGCTTGGAACTGAAGACTTGGCATCCTTTGCAGCTTTAGACTATCTCTTTGGCATCTTCCAAAGCAGTCGGCCAGAAGAAACCATGGCAGAAAGCCTTGGCGACAAGTGATCTTGAGGCTGCGTGGTGGCCGCATTCGCCTTGATGGATATCCTTGAGGATTGCCACACCTTTCTCTGGCTCGACGCAGCGCTGAAAGACTCCAGTGACGCTGCGCTTGACAAGTTCTCTGTTTATTATTGTGTATGCCCCGGCTCGACGTTGCACTAGTCTTGCCGAGATCTCATCGGTCGGCAACTCTCTGTTGACTAGGAAGTTGAGGATGGGCTGGGCCCATGATGGAGCTGTGACTTCTTCTACTGTTAGTAAGGCCACTGTGACTCGGGTGGGTGGGTTGGGTGATGGAGAGTTGGAGTCGACCATCGCTTCTTGTGCTGCTGCAGTCCCCGGGCCGACTGCTGCAGTCCCCGGGCCGGGTTCTGAAGTCCCCGAGCCGGGTGCGACTACGGTAGTCCCTGGGCCGCTTGTCGAAGTCCCCGAGCCGCCTGCTGGGTTCCTCCAGTCGGATCCGACTGCATCAGGGGCAGGCGGTACGAAGATAGAATCCGACTCTGGAGACGGCTTGATAGACGGTTTGAGGAGGCGCTGGAGAGAGACACTGGTTGGTATAGCCTGTCGAGTGGAGCCGATCCGTGCCAGGGCATCTGCTTGGTCGTTATCGGCCCGTGGCACATGAAGGAACTCGCACCCTTCAAAGTACCCACAGATCTGTTGGACGAGGAATCGATAGCTCGCCATGTTTGCATCCTTGGCATCCCAGTCGCCAGATGACTACTGGACCACCAAGTCTGAGTCGCCATAACACAGGATCCGGCGTATGCCGAGCTCTTTGGCTAGCCGGAGCCCGTGTATGAGCGCCTCGTATTCAGCCACGTTGTTGGAGGCGGCGAAGTGGATTTGCAGCGTGTATCTGAGATTGTCGCCCTTGGGAGAGGTGAGGACGATGCCGGCTCCCAAGCCGGTGCGCATCTTGGACCCATCGAAGTGCATCCGCCAATGGGTAGAGTCGGGAGCTGGCGGTAGGTACTGGGTCTCGGCCCAGTAGACGAGGAAGTCGGCCAATGCTTGGGACTTGATGGCGGTGCGGGGCTGGTAAAAGATTGTGTAGGGCGCCAGTGCAATGGCCCATTTAGCCACCCAGCCGGATGCATCCCGGCTGCCTATAATCTCGGCAAGCGGGGCGGTGCATACGACCGTGATGGGATGCTCTTGAAAGTAGGGCTTCAGCTTCTTGGCGGCGAAGTACACTCCATAGCACATCTTTTGGTCGTGTGGGTAGTTTTGCTTTGAACTGGATAGTACTTCGCTTAGATAATATACCGGCCTCTGGACTAGCTGGGCTCGGCCTTCTTCTGGGCACTGGACCACGACGACTATGCTGACTACTCGGCTAGTTGCGGCAATGTAGAGGAGCATGGGCTCCTTCTCAGTCGGCGCCGCCAGGACAGGCGGAGTGGTCAGCATCTTCTTCAACTCATGGAAGGCTTGGTCTGCTTGGTCATTCCACTCGAAATGAGTGGATTTCTTCATGAGTCGGTACAGGGGGAGAGCCTTTTGTCCTAGCCGGCTGATAAAGCGGTTTAGGGACGCCAGGCACCCGGTGAACTTCTGCCATCTCGCAACTTGGTGGGGATCTCCATTCTCTCAATGGCCTAGATCTTCGCAGGGTTGCACTCAATGCCGCGTTCGGAGACTAGAAAGCCTAGAAGCTGGCCGGCTGGTACTCCGAACACGCATTTCTCGGGGTTGAGCTTGATCTGGAATCGGCGCAAGTTGGCAAATGTTTCTTTGAGGTCTTCCAGCAGGGTGCCGCGCTTCTCCGTCTTCACCACAATATTGTCTACGTAGACGTGGGCATTTCTGCCGAGTTGCTTGAGGAGGCATTTCTGCATGCAACGCTGAAAAGTGGCACCGGCATTCCTCAAGCCGAATGTCATAGTCAGGTAACAGAAAGCTCCGAATGGTGTGATGAAGGCGGTCTTCAGGCGGTCTGCTGGGTCCAACTTAATCTGGTGGTATCCTGAGTAGGCATCCAAGAAACTCAACAACTCGCATCCGACTGTGGAGTCTATCACTTGATCAATCCATGGCAGAGCAAATGGATATTTGGGGCAGGCCTTGTTGAGGCTAGTGTAGTCTATACACATACGCCACTTGTTCTTCTTCTTCAACACCAAGACTGGGTTGGCAAGCCACTCTGGAAAAAATACTTCCATAATAAAGCCGGCGGCAAGGAGCTGGGCTATCTCTTCTCCTACGATTCTTCTCTTCTCTTCTGACAGTCGGCGGAGAGGCTGCTTGACCGGCTTCGCGTCCTCTCGGACGTGTAACTTGTGCTCGGCGAAATCCTTCGGAACACCCGGCATGTCCTTTGGGGACCATGCAAAGATGTCTCGATTCTCACGGAGGAAGTTGACGAGCTCGTCTTCCTATTTACTGTCCAGGTTTGCACCGATGACTGCGAACCTCTCCGGGTTCTCCGGGTCCAGAGGTATCTTCTTCGTCTCCTTGGCCAGCTGGAAGGAGCCATGCGCATCATATTCTTTGGGTTTGGGGGACAAGGCCGGCTGCTTGCCGGCCATGGCCACAACTCGATCCAGCATCTTCTTCTCTTCTGCCACTACCAGGGACTCGGCCAGTCGGCTGCTGGCAGCAACGCACTCGATGGACTTCTTGTAGTCGCCGGCTATAGTGATAATCCCCTTCGAGCTCGACATCTTCATTTTCAAGTAGGCGTAGTGGGGCACGGCCATGAACTTGGCCAGATCAGGTCGGCCAAGCAAGGCGTGGTAAGGGCTTTCCAGATCCACTACCTCGAACCAGATCGCTTCTCGGCGAAAGTGATCTTTGTCTCCGAAGAGAACATCCATTTTGATCTTGCCGATCGGGGAGCAGGACAGGCCGGGTACAATGCCATGAAACACGGTCCGGCTTGGCATGAGCTGCTTCGCCTTCAGGTTCAACTTCTCCATGGTGTCGCGGTACAGTATGTTGATACTGCTTCCGCCATCAATCAGAACGCGGGCGGGCAGCCCGCCTCTCCGTTGCGAGGGTGACATCCAACACCAATGCGTAGGAGCCAGGGGATGGCATCACCTCTGGGTGATCGGCTTGACTCCAGCTGATAGGCCTTTCGGACCAATGCATGAACTCGGGTTTGCTGGAAGCAACCGTGTTGACCTCTTGGTGCTGTCGGCGCCTGCTGCGCTTGTCTTCAATCTGGCTCGTGAAGACGACGTAGGCGGCGTGCTCATCAGGGAAGTCATCTTGGATGGCTCCGACTACTGGTCGAGCAGCCGGCTGCTGGGGGGGCTGGAGGCGGCGGGCTAGGAGGCGGAGGCGGCACCAGCCCCTCGCCCTTGGAGATCCGTGTAAGCCAGTGGCACTTTCCGGTCGTGTGGTTGGACGGCTTCGCGCCGCTATGGAACTTGCAGGGGGCATCGAGAGTCTGCTCGTAGGAGAAGGCCGTCTGCCAAGCCGGCCTGCCGCCCTTCTTCTTGGGAGTGGGCCGTTCTTCAGGCTGCTCGTCTTCAACCGTAGCCACCTGCCGACTGGTGGAAGGCGGCATAGGGGCCTTGCGCTTGTGGTCGTTCTGGTAGGGCGCCGATTGGAGTCGCCAGCCGGCGTCTTGGGAGCCGGAGCGAGCACCTTCCCAGAGGCGTCCACTCGAAGCTCCGACTGCTGGCGTACTTGTCTGCAATGATCAGCAGCTCGTCGAGGGTAGCCGGCTCATCGCAGAGGAGTCGATGCTTGAGGAGGGTGCCCTCTCGGCACCCGGCGGTGAAGTATTCGATGGCCTGAAGCTCGTGCACCCCCTCGCAGGAGTTGCGGAGCTCGGCCCACCGCATGAGGTAGTCGCGGGTCGACTCGTTGGGCCCTTGGACGCATAGGGAGAGCTGGCGGGGCTTGGGAGGCCGCTTGTACGTGCTGGTGAAGTTGCGGACGAAGACTTCGGTGAAGTCCATCCAGCTGTTGATGCTGTAGGGCTTGAGGCTATTGAGCCAGGTGCGTGCCGTGCCTTGCAGCATGAGAGGGACGTACTTCACGGCAACTCGCCTGTTGTCGTTCGCTATACTGACAGCGGTAGAGTAGTCGATGGGCCAATCTTCCGGCTTCACAGAGCCGTTGTACTTGGGCGTGTCTCTGGGAAGCGAGAAACCTTTGGGGAAGGGCTCGTCGCGGATGCGGGGGCCAAAGCGTGGCGGGCCGACATCGTCTTCTTCTTCTAGCGCCAGGGATCGAGCCAGGCGATCGATCCAATGGCGGGCGTCGTTCTCGTCGACTCCTTCGCGGTGGCCTAGTCGGCTACCAAGAGTCGGATGCGTGACAGACGGTGGGGTGGGATATCTCTCTCCACGAGGCGGGGGAGGAGGCGGATTGTCTTGGTGCTCCACAGCTCGGGGGCGGCCTTCCACGTCACGCTCGATGGTGATTCGAGTCCGGCTGCGGCTAGCAGCCGGCTCCTTGTCCTTCCTCGCGCGGGCGCCGCTCGCGGTAGGCAACGGGGAGGTCGCGGCGTGCTCTCGGCGTGGAGGAGGACTCTCAGCACGGGCGCCGGCTTCGTGCCGTTCTGCGGCCGCGTCAATCAGCTGCTGGATTCGCCTTGTCATGTAGGGGAGCTCGTCTGCCCCCTAGCCCGTTCAGCTCTTCAGCGGCCGCCTGAGCGGCTCGCAGATTCTCGAGCGGGGTGGCGTAGACGGGGCGGTCCGCCCCCAGCATGCTGGCAATGGCCGCGCCGCGCTTCTTGATGAGGCCGGCTCGGCTCGGGCCGTCGTGAGGCGGCGTACCGATGGCGGCGCGGTCGACTTCGCGCTGGTGAGCTTCAGTGAGGCGTCTCATGGAGGCTATCTTCTGGCCCTCCACGATGAGGGCGAGCCGGCGTGCTTCCAGGGTCTCGGCGTCAGCGTCGGCCGGGATGGGGATGGACAAGTCATGCATCGCCGCCTGTAGGGCGTCGTGGGCGTTTCCGCCCGAGTTGGCGACGTGGCTGATGACTAGCACCTCAGTGACAGCGCTGGTGCCGCTGTCAGCTCGAGGGAGAGGGTCGTTGACGACTACCACATCGGAGGGGTAGTCGTCGAGCGATGCCGTGTCGGAGTCGACAAGCATCGGGTCGGTGGAGCCGACCGATCCAAGTCTACCGCAAGCTCGCTGGAGACGTGAAGTTGGTCGAGAAAGCTGACGAGGCGGTTCTCGGGGTAGTCCGTGCCCGCGTCTGACGCGGGCTCGTCAGAGATGCGAGTCTCGCCAAGTAGATCGGCGAGGCGGCTTGCCGCGCAGGCGTCGTCGACGCCTTGTAGCATGTCGGGTCAAGCGCCGTCGGGCGTGGCAGGCTGGCTGCGCTCGCGGGGGAGGAAGAGGGTTCCTGTCCAGAACAGGTCTCCGGACGACGGTGCACCTGGCCCCACGGTGGGCGCCAAATGTCCGTGGTAGGTGCGACATATGCCAACGGGTGGCTTATCATTGTGGGAGCCAGTAAGACGTCGCCGGTGCCTGGAAACGGGATAAGGCGAAGACATGCACGCCGGCGAATCTTACCTAGGTTCGGGGCTCTCCGTGGAGATAACACCCCTAATCCTGCTCTGCGTTGTCTCCGCATGATCACTAGATCAATACAAGTAGCTACAAGTGCTCCTCGAGCTGTTTTGCTAGGGGAAGAAGAAGGGCAAGGCTAGCTCTCCTTTTCCCTCTAGGTGGTGTGTGAAACTCCAGGAGATCCACCCTTTGCATGGGTGCCCCAAGGGGTTTATATAGGCCTACCCCCCAGGGATACATTGGTAATCTGGCTGGGGTGGGTCCTAGCCATCAGTGTCTATGCTTGCCGACTTCTCCGCCGGTTATTGGGGCCCGCCGACTGGTGGGTCCCGCCGGCTGCCGGCCTCTTGGCCGACAGGACGGCCCCACCGCTTGGGGGCTTTGTCGGCGGCTGGTTACTATTGCCTTGCCTCTGATGACGAGGGCTTTGTCGAGGTAAGCGTGGCTACAGTGCCGCCGCCTTGCGGGCTCTCACTGTAGCCTTACCTCGTCTTGTCTCCTTAATGAGGCGCATGCTTCGAGGGAGGGAGGCGGCCGGCTATGGGGAGCCGGCTACGCCCCAGGCCGACTAGGGGAGGCCGGGCCACCATCGAGCATCTCTCTGGCTAAAGGGGCCCACCGCCCGCGGGCCGTACTGGCGCCTGTCGTGGGTGACATCAGGGTCAACATGGCTACAGTGCCGCGCCGGACGGGAGATGGCTGGTCCGTACGGCGCCCTGGGGCCATGCCTGCTTCGGGATTCGGGGGTAGTGGGCTGCACTGCAGCCACGCCCCGTCTTGTCGCCGTTATGTGGATGCAGTCTTGGTGGGTGTAGTCTCGGCCGGCTTATGGGAGTCGGCTCTCTTCATGGCCGGCTTCTGGGAGTCGGTCCTCTTGGGGCCGGCTTCCTGGAGTCGGCCATCTCGTAGCTTTCGTGGGGAAGGTTTCTGAGGCCGGGTCGCCTTCTGGTAGTCGGCCCTGGGGATAGCCGGCCGGGGGAAGGCGGCCCTGCGCTCTGTAGGCTTGAAGGCTCGAATGGCCTAATAATTTTTCAAAGAGCCAGGGGGAGTCGGTTAGGCTACCCGTGGCCATTTACTCCGACAAGTAGTGTTATGTGAATACTATTTTTGACTATATAGATTTCCATCGGAGCGACGAATAGTTCTACCAAGTCTTTATTTGAGTGCAAAAATCTTAATCAAGTATTACCAGGCAAGTTCACTTTGACCATGCTTTTCATACCTATTTTTTATTGCATTTAGTGTCATCATTGCAACAATCCCTCTAGTAGTGGTATTGAATTCTTGTAGTTGAGTGGTATGCATGAGGTAGAAACCCATCACCCTGCTACCAAGCCCGGGACGTTTTTTAGTTTTAAATGCTACGCTATAGTAGACAGGGTTGGTATGAGTGTTCAGGAGTGGTGTGAGTATGAAGGGCCCCTACGTCAATGGCGACTACTTCATGATGGCGTCGACAAGTACTACATCTTCTAGACTTCAAGACTGACTCGAGACAAGAATTCAATACACACAATTGGGTGAAGGACGGATTTGATGGGCACCCTGGAGCAACCAGTGGATGGCCGGGATGCATGGAGAAGCGCCATGACATCTTGCGGAAAGCTTCACCCAGGCTCAAAGAGACGGAAGAATACTTCATGCCCGGAAGTTTACCTGTGAAACCGCAAGTCACTATGGGCTCTGGCTTGGTTGACCTTAGTGGTGACTCTGGCTGGGACGGTGCTAGCAGATGTAGAACTACGGTAGGATTGGATGAGCACCGGAGAGTGGTCAGGGGAACTCTTCGGAAGACCATGTTTCGGTCGTCTTGTTCCCAAACACCCTGAAGTTCGAGAACGTAAAACAAGTGATCGAATCTTGCGGGTAAAGTGTACAAACCTCTGTAGAGGGTTAAAACCTAATCGATTAGCCGTGTCCCCCGTTATGAACAATTTGAGCCTCTGGACTTGGATCTATCTTGAAACTCTCAACACCGGACTGATAACTTAATTGTGGGCAACTTTTGATGATTTTGGGCTATGAGACATCGGTTGGCGGAACCATGTCATGATAGAAAACTCTGTAGTATAGACTCCGGTTATTTCCTTTGATGTAGGGAAAACATAACTAGCTTTTATGCAAAAACTAAGACACAGAGCCACAAAGCCATATTGCATATAGTATAGTTTTATCATCTGTTTTTCTTACAGTGATCTTGTCGGTACATTCAATGTACTAACCTACACGGCTGCAACGTCTCATGTTGCAGATATTTCTTCGACGAGTAAGAGTTACGATACAGGGTTACGGTCTACACTCAACTTGCCGATGGTGTTGATGGGACTCCACACCCGAATGTTTGTTTCTGCTATGACTTATAATGTATATATCAGTTTAACATTATTTTTACGTGTGATTGCACTTTGATATATACATTGATGTACTGTGTGTGCCAGCATACTGATCCAGGGATGGCACGGATACATAGAGGCTTGACCGTTTGAGGTTGGGTCGCTACATATATGGTATCAGAGCACATGTCACTACAAAAAAAGACACATCCGTGACATTTTGGGCCGAACGAAATTTTTTTCTCTCATACATATGACACTTCTATGACGATAATTGTGAAAAAGCCCGGTATCATCATAGACTGGTGGGCTCCTACTTCTATGACAAAAAATCATGACAGAAAATGGGCTTTTCGTCTTGGGCGGGCCGGAGACGCAGCTGCATGACATTCTTTGGGCCGTCCATGACGGAAAAAACCGTGGTAGAAGCGAGGGCGAGGAAAATTTCGGGGAGTTCCCGGTTACGGTGGGAGGTTGGGGGCCGAGCGATGCGCGTTTCTCTCGTACACGTACGCGCGTGTGTGCAAGGCGTTCGCTCTAACTGAACCCAAGCGAGGCATTGGGCTCTAACTGAACCCGAGCGATTGCACTGCAGGCTACGCGTTACTGAACCCGAGCGATCGATCGATGGCTGTTAACTGAACCCGATCGAGCGATTCCTTCGCTACTGCTGCTAACTGAAGCCGATCGGTGCTGCCTCTGGGTGAACAGTGAGCGTTGCTAGGGGGGTTTGGATGAACAGTTCCCGGTGGGGGTGGATGAACAGAACCCGTGGTGTTGCCTCTGGATGAATAGGACCCCGATCGATCGAGCCGGTTGGGGCTGGATGAACAGGACCCCATGGAGGGTAGGATGAACAGGACCACCCCGTGGAGGGCAGAATGAACAGTAGACGGTGGAGGGTTGGATGAACAGTAGCCCGTGGAGGGGTGGTTGAACAGTAGCCCGTGGAGGGGTGGTTGAACAGGAGCCCGTGGAGAGGGCTGGTTGAACAGTAGCCGGTGGCGTAGCGCGTGGTGGAGGCTGGATGAACAGGAGCCCGTGGATGAACAGTCGCAGGTGGAGGCTGGAGGAGATCGACGGTGGATGAACAGTAGCCCGTGGAGGCTGGAGGGGGTCGACGGTGGAGATGAACAGTATCCCGTGCAGTCCTGTTTTGCGGTACGCCACACCCCTCCCGATGAACAGGACCCCTGTTTCGACCGTAGCGCTCCAACACAAGTCCGTTTCCTCCATTTTGCGGTACGCCACACCCCTCCCGATCAACAGGACCCCCATTTCGACCGTAGGAGGTCCGTTTCCTCCGTTTTGCAGTACGCCAGACCCGTCCCGATGAACATTTCAAACGTGGCCGGTCAGACACAAGGCCGTTTCCTCCATTCTGCGGTACGCCAGGCCTCGTTTCCATCGGCTGTTCCGTCCAAGCCCTCCCGATGAACACGACGACGCATTCCGTTCCGACCCTGCCGGTTGGCTCCCCATGAACACAAGGACGATGCTGTTTCTCCATTCCGACCCAGCCATGTACACGAGCCCCAGCCGTACATATGCGCGAGTAGGCGTTCGAGACCCTGCCCGTATGTACGTACCTGGCCGTATTTTCTTTCTTGCACACTGGCCGCTGTACGTACGTGTACATGCTACGTGTGTGCCTCTACTACGACACGTGCGCGCCTCTACATCCACCAGTATACATGTACGTACACGTTCGCGACCAGAATGACAACGCTACGTATGCTTCGACCAGGTGGGTCCCGACTGTCAGGCACTTCCTTGCCTGCGAAGATGTAGCTGGTGCGTCCCTGTAGTCAGGGGGGCGAATCGTTTTTTTGCCCGGACACACTTCCTTGTGTGCGAAGATGTAGCTGGTGGGTCCCAGCAGTCAGGGGAAATGTTTTTTTTTTGTGAAATACAGTGGCCCGTCCGGTGGGTCCCAGGTGTCAGCTGGAGGAATCATTATTTTCCGCGTAATAAGGAGGCACTTCCTTGCTGCGGCCGTTGACCCAGCTGTCAGCCTCTCCACATACAGTCCACGACCGATGGAAGTCGTTCCTTGACCACGTTGACCACGCCGCGCCGAGAGCACCAGCGCGGTGGACAATGGCGAGGCCTAGGAAGGGGATGACGGGGAGCCGCGGAAGACGCGGCAGTGGAAGCCCGCGCGAACAGGAGTACGAGGGTTCACTGGTTAGGCTGCGGTGTGAGGCTGCCGTCGCCGCAGGGCCTGGCCAGCGGTGGGAATAGTAGGGGGCGGTGAGGCCTCCGTGGCAGCACAGCTGGCCACGGGAGGCAGGAGCATGCGGCACGACCGGCGTTGCTTTGGGCGGCTGGAGCAAGAAGACCAGAGGTTGAAGAAGCACTACGGCCGTTGGATGGACATCGTACGATCATTGGAGCTAGAATCGTTCATATTGACTAAAGTTGACAAAGGCCCCCGTCCTAGCCAACTTAGTAGGCCCACAAGTCAGCCTCCCACCATGGTGGGTCCCAGCTAGCAGGGGGAGTATTCATTTTTTTGTGCATAATAAGGAGGCACTTCCTTGCGTGCGAAGATATAGCTGGTGGGTCCGAGCTGTCAGCGGCGGTAATGTTTTTTTCGCGAAATACAGAGGCCCTTTCGGTGGGTCCCTGATGTCAGGTGGAGGAATCATTATTTTGCACGTAATAAGGAGGCATTTCCTTGCATGCGGCCGTGGACCCAGCCGTCGGCCTCTCCACGTACAGTCCACTTCAGATGCATGTCGGTCGTTGACCACGTTGACCAGGCCGCGCCGAGAGCACCAGGGCGGTGGACGACGGCGAGGCCTAGGAAGGGAACAACACGGAGGCATGGAAGACTCGGCAGTTGTTTCCCACACGGAGGGGAGTACGACTGTACGAGGGTTTACTGGTTCGTCTACCATCGCCGGAGAATAACAACAGGTGTGGGTGAGTAGAGGGATGGCTAGGCCAGCGATGGGAGTACGGTGGGGCGGTGAGGCCTGCGCGGCAGCAGAGCCGGCCGCGGGGAGGAGGGAGCAGGCAGTCCCGCCGGCGCTTGTTTGAGCGGCTGGAGCAGGAAGAGCAGAGATTGAAGAAGCACGACGGCCGTTGGATGGCCATCCAACAGTCACTGCTTGTGCGTCAACCTTTTTTTTAGGAAAGCCTCAAATCTGTGGAAAACAACATACAGCCCATCTGCCATTATTTCTAATAATTTACAGCCCATTTGCTAATTCGGAAAGTTTCTTTTGGAGCCCATATTCTTTTTGTTAGCATTACAGCCCATATTGTGGCCACGGTTAAAAAATTATACGAAATGTTGCATGTTTCGGTGCGGTCCGAACTGTTTTTAATCCCGAAATTTCGAGTCACATTCAAACTGATTTTTAAAAATAAATGTATATCAATATAAAATCCAACAAATTGTCCGCGCATAAAAATTAATGCAATTTAAAATCTTGAAATGAAGAAAATAAATTTGAAAGTAATTGTCGGTTTGATGTGTTTTAAAAATGTACAGCCCATTTCTCATTACTGATAGGCCATTTTCTCGTCTAGCCGAATGAAGCTCTCCTTGTCTTGAAAGATTTGCAGCCCAATAGGCCTGACAAAGTGACTTACTTGGCAACTCACAAAAAAACTGGGCTAGCCATTTTCAGAAAGAAAAAAAACTACTGGGCTGGTCTGTGGTAAACATAAAAGAGAAGGCTATCTAGACATGCCAGAGTGCTCCGCACAGCCCAGTTGACACCCTGCTTCCATCTCAAAAACAAATTAGATAAATGCCACAACAAATATGGAGATTCATAAAAATGCCACTGCAATTTTTGCAAACTTTGGAAAACGCCACTACAATTTGCAAACTTTGAAAAATGCCACTCCAGACTTTGAAAAATGCCACTGGGGATGGCATGAAATGGCATTTTTCAAAGTTTGGAAATTGCAATGGCATTTCTTAGAAACACTAGATTTGGAGTGGCATTTATCAAATTAACCCAAAACAAAAATAACTGGGCGAGCTGCTGGGTCCCTGATGTCAGCTGCTCGTTGTGCTACTCTCTCGTTTATTGACTACGTTGACAATGGAATGGGACCCAGATGTCAGAAATCCATTACGAGGAGCCATTTTTTATTGGATTGAAATAAGGAGGCACTTTGCTTGCGTACTGCCATGACCTTGGCGGGTCCCTGCTGTCATCCTCTCCACGTACAATCATCTCCTGGTTGTGTACGCGTCAACTTGGTAGGCCCACAAGTCAGCCTCTAAACCCGTGGAGGACAAATACGACCCATTTAAAAAAATAATAGCCCATTCCATATGTTCAAACGGAAAGTTCAACATTCAGAGCAAAGTAACAGGTCTGATCCACATATAGAGTATTGAACTTCCACGTTGACAACCATCATAGCCAAGTTAACTATCTACTTCCACCAATACTCTAGTAGCGTACAAGTACTAACTTACTCTTAGCTAACTAGACGATGCCGGCCGCCATCTGCGGTACACGCTTAACGCCGGCACCGGCGTCCTCCGCCTCGCCTCGGACTTGCCAGAGGTGCGATGGGGCGCGTTGCTCGCCCGCGTTGGCCCTTTCCATGCTGGCGTGGTCCACCGAAGCTTCGGCTTCTAAGCGGGAAACCCACTTGACGAGCTGGTAGTAAAAATCGGCATCGCGAACGCGTGCGTGCCCGACAGCCTCCAGGGCTATTTGCCGGGCGCCGGCCTCCACGTAGTCGGCCCACGTGCGGGCGCTCTGCTCGCGACTCAGAGCGTCGGTGCGCTGCTGCTCCATGTCCCGCTGGCGGCGCAAATCAGCGATACGCTGCTCATCCGCCAAGCGGTCATGCTCCAACAACTCCTGCTCCTCCGCCAGGCGGTCGCGCTCCAACAAGTCCTCGATCTCCGCATTGCCATCTAAAGACCGATAGAATGCCTCCTCCCTCCGTCTGCCTTCCGGTGAAAAACCGAACACTAGTTTCGGCGGTGACCGCCTCCGGCCACGCCTATCGCGGACGGGTGGGGGCATGGCGGACGTGGCGAGAGCGAGGATAAGTGGCGAGCAACGTCGGGCCGGTGGGGGCTTATGAGGATAGGGCGAGTTGGGTCACGGTGCCACCATAGAAGGCCGAGAAACAGTACTTATACGCGGAAGGTAGCGCGACGGTCATCGGAATTCAATGCATAATGAAGCAGGCATGGCTTAGCGCGCCTGCTTGCCGTGGAAAACTAGAGAAACTGAAATTCTGACTGTGCCGTCCCATCCCGTCCGTACTGGGTCGCACGCCGGCCTTACGGTCAAACGAGTACACTCGAATCATCTCCCTCCTTGTCAATAATGATTCCACGAATTTAAAAGGCCCGCAACAATTAAAGCACATCTTTTTTCGCATCAGTTAGCTGCCTTAATTACGGCCGGCTGCATGCGGGCACTCAAAATCGCTCGCAGCCAGTACGCGGAGCAGCATGCAACGAGTCACAGCCGAGGGCATTAATTGAT
Organism: Triticum aestivum; assembly: GCF_018294505.1. Lineage (NCBI taxonomy): Eukaryota > Viridiplantae > Streptophyta > Magnoliopsida > Poales > Poaceae > Triticum > Triticum aestivum. The sequence continues at coordinate 48,389,442 of NC_057808.1, forward strand.
GAACTTTAGCTGGGAGATAAGGCATTTGCGAACGTTTTTGCTAGCAGTTTCTTCAGATTCGCATGGCATTTTCTTCAGAGCAGCTTGTCAGTTTCTTCAGAGGTAGGCATTTCTATTCAAAAAACTGCCACTTCGGATCTTGCGTCGCAACTAAAACAGCCAGGAGCGCATTAGTAGGCTAGCTAGTGATCGATCGGTAACTTGTAACCACTGAGCGAACATATATAAGGAACTGTTAATGCATCTCAATGATTCGCAGATCATATACAAATATGTAGCTCCAAAAGCAAAGATCAGCCACAACTAAAACCAACTAGTACGATTCCCATACATAAGATCAACATGTTAATGCATCTCAATGATTCACAGATCATATACAAATATGTAGCTCCAAAAGCAAAGATCTAGAAAAAACATATGTTCTTCCTACTAACATGGATGCTTCTCTTGGCCAACATTCAGTACAGACTGAATGACAAATTTGTGTGTGAAGTCTACAATTCCTCTTGCAAACGTAAGTGGTTTCACCAACAGCTGGAACCATGGGAATGAACCACACATGATGGAGGAACATCCACTGCAATATGATTTGGTCTTCTCTTGATCACACGGCGAGACTATTTTCGGAATACAAACTTTAACTTAGGCAAAATGATACCCATTGTATAATTAGACCAAAGCAATGAAGCACCTAGTGTTGCCAATAAATAGTACAGTACTACTTTTCTGCAGTCCATGAAGTGACTATCCAATCTTTATGTGTCTATTTTCAAATGGCACTGCATGCAGTGACTATACTATTCTCTTGTGCAGTTCAACCAAAATTGCGGTCACTTTGTGTGTTTGCTAAATAGCAACGGGCAGACATCTCTGTCTGCACAGATATCAAGCAGCTAGTAAACATATACCCCACCTTGTATTTTTGGTTTAAACATGTCTCTTCTGCTTAGATCTGTCATGTTTTGCACTGGACAATTTGATACAGTCATGTTTTGCCCTGGACAATTTCATACTGAATTGATTTGCTTGTTCAGAGCAGAAATATAGCACCTATTTGCAGTGATGGAAGAGGTGAAATCGATACAACCGAAATTGAGCATCCAGTCATTGAATCATGTCCTGCACCTCCAATGTAGGTCCACCCTGCCAATAAATTCACATGCAAACCACTAGTATTACTATCTAATGACAGTATAGAAAGAGTAGCAAGATAGTAGCAAACCATGTACCTTCTTAATGAACAGCTCATAGTGCCACCAATTGGATATAAAGGTTTGGGAGAAAACATGCTCCTAATGTTGAACTAGTTGGACTTTTTGTGCAGTTCCACTAAACTCAAGCATCCCTGTTTGCATAGATATTGAAAGTGTGATTACTATAAAAGTGGCACTAGTTGAAGCATAGACTCACAAATATAAGCATTCCAATTTCTTAATGGGAAAAGGTAGCAAGACTGTTTCTAACCACCGTTTTGAAGGAATAAATAAGGCAACAGAGGCTGATGAAGGTAGTAACAAGTTTCATCGTTGGTATACTAGCTGTGCAACATCATTAGAATGCCTTAGTTGAAAAATCTTTAATACATCCACAACCAACAGCTAACCCTGAAATAATCCAGTGACATTAAATGGCATTGCTTAAATTTATCGGTGGCATTAGACTGAGTGCGGCATTAGTTAAATGTGGCATCACTTTAGCAGTAGCATTGCTTGACTTGACTGCTGGCGTTATACTAACAGCAAAAAAGTTAGACTAAGAGCATGCGAGGCCCATTCAGACAGTGGGCGCACCAGTACGATGTACCTCCACGGACGCATAGAGTGGTGAGGGAGGTATGGTTGCCCAGAGCAACAAATATCCATGCAGCATATGTGGATCACGTCCCATTTTTGTTATGTTTAGCCACATTTTTCCTATGTGAGGTCAAGAAACCGATCGACCTGGTCATTCTCTATTGCGTTGTCATGCCTTTCTACCCTTCTTCAACCAAGAGACACGAGACTCGTTCCTTAGCTACTGATTTTCCCCTTCTCAACCTAGATGCGGGTTCGATGCCTACTCTCTTGGACAGTACAGTCTCCCTTCCTTTCCTTATTCAACCCAGACATGGATTAGTCTACATGAAGTAGGGTTTCCTTTAATAGTGAAATTAAGGTTTTCGTCTGCGTGACCAGCAGAGCAGAGGATAGCAAATTGGGAAGATGGTGGAGTGGAAAAAGATCCACATGCAGCGACATGGCAGATGGGGCAATAGAACAAGGGTATGGTTCGAAAAGAGGTAGCATACCTGAGGGTCGGCGGGAAGTGGCTTCGCTTGTGGTCATCGTCCTCCACACGCACTACGACAGCGAGCTTGGGGACGGAGGCCATCCTATGCGGGCGCTAGGTCTGAGAGGATGGCCTTGTCGTCAGTGCGTGACCTCGCTCGCCAACGACGAGTGCGTCAACACTGCACGTCCTTTTCTTCCCCGGCGGATCTGTGACCACCCGTGAGGAGGGAGAGAGAGGCCGTCTTTTTTAGATCTGGAGAGAGGGTGATAGTGTGAGAAGCAAGTGGGCAGCCCTTAGCAAGAAAGCTCTGAAGCTCCAGCCTATATATCTTTTTTATACTACTAGTACTAGAGGTGGAGTAGTGGTAGAGTAGTTTATATTTTCTCTGCAAACAGTACCAGTTAGTCGTGCTTCAAAACTGAACGGCACGCCATTAAAAAAGTAAAGTCGAGAAATAATGCGGCACCTCGGGCCAACGCGGCCAGATCGCATTTTGCACGAGAAATTACACACGATGTTTCGTTGAAATGTGGTCCCGTTCCAACATGTCAGTGAGACGACGGTGAGTCCTTTTGTACAATTTCCGAAAGGACGTGTAGGCCGGGGCGCCTCTTCGTGTACCGTGGCAAACTGGCAACCGTCCACCGACTCTTCGCCTTTCACTCTTGATTTGGAACTGCTGTCGCACGCTCTTCCTCCCTCCTCCATTTGCCCTCACCCATCCTTCTGCCATTGTTTGATTGTCTTCTCCATGGAGGGAACAAGCCGGAAATGACCCCGTTATTCTTGCCCCCTATCTGAAAGATGACGTGTTGGGGGAACTCATTGATCCGTGCGACGTCATCACCTTGGCTAGCATGGCAGGTTCGTTCAAGCCCATTCTGGACTCAACTAATAACATCATTACAAGGAACCCAAGGGTCCAGGAGCAGTTTGATCTCCCTTATCTTCTTTGCTATAAGCCTGTTCGCATGGGCGCGGACGACGGAGGCCTCGCCTTGTGCAAGTTGATGCCGCTTGATAATGATACGTGTGATGTCAAGATGCCATCTCTTAAGGGTAAGTCCTGGGCTGGCACAAATGGAGATTGGGTTGTTTATCTTAGGTACAATTGTGAGGGGAACTTGTGAATGTGTACACTCGTCAGCGGATTCCACTTCCAAAAATCTCCGAGTGCCCTGAGGTTGAGCACACAGATGATCTACGTACGTTCAAATACGATCATGGTGACTGTCGTCTACTGAAGATAGCAATTTGTCGAGTTCCCAAACGCTCTTGGAATTACAAGAACTATCAAGTTGTTGGTATCTTCGACAAGCTTGTTGCCGTCCTTCGTGGTTCGACTGGATGGATATTGCTCAAAAATCAGTTTCTATACACGGATGTGTACTGTAATGCAATTGAATACGAGGATCTTGTGTTTGCTGCCACCACTCGTGGCACTGTTTTTGCATGGGAACCTCGTAGTTTCGGTACGTTTGTCTTCCACCGTAATTATAATTGTTTCATCCACATGCATTCGGGTTAGCAAGTTTCCCTTTACTAATTAACCTTCTTCTTATGTTTCCAAGGTCATGTGAACATTCCACCACCTATACTTGAAAAAATTTATAAGAAAGGGGGAGATGACGATGGTGATGATCACGAGCATGAGGAGGAGCAGAACTTATATACTCAGTGGCGCCTGGCAACTAATTCTGATGGATCACCTCTTCTTGTCTGTATACAGTGCACTCAGACTGTTACTACTGAGGAAGCAGGTGTTGTCTCCCATGGTCACCCTCTCCTGACCTATTCCAACACCCGTTGCATGGTATTCAGGATGGATACTAGTGTGCTAGCGCAAACACCTTCTCCCTGGTTCAGTATTGATAGTCTTGGAACAAACTCGCTCTTCCTTGGACTAAACTATCCAATGATGGTGAAAGGCGATCCAGCTGCTGTTGACACAACGTTACTACCATTTATGAGAAGCAACTGTATCTATACCTCAGACATTTCGGTGGTTCCCTACCCTGGTCCTGATATATGCCGCTTCAGCCTGGATGATCAGTCCTGCGTTGCTCTCGATATTGACGATAGCTGGCCCTTCCCAGAGCACCTATGGTTCAAAGCAAGCGTTACCAACGCCGAGGATTGGTTGAGTTGAAGTTCATTTCATTGCTTGTTATTTGTTGTGTGATGAAAACTTTAGTATTTGCTAGAATGTTTTGTTGGAAATAATCTATAATCCAACATGTATCCTCGTTGTCGTTGTGTGTTGATGACTTGTTGTATTTAATGAATGGTACATTCCAGTTGCGAATGCATGTCATAGACTCAATTTATGAATGGTTTCGAGTCACTTCTTGGAGTGTGAGTACCGTACTAGTATAGCCAGCATCCGGTTAGTATATGAAGTTGCCACATCACATAGAGCCAACCTAATATTGGAGTATGCTAGCCCTCCACCGGCGCGCCGCTTCAAATGGCGGAGGAAGTGAGAGGTCGCGTCACCTTGTGTCCATATCTGAGATGCCACGTGTACCAGATGAATGACTCCAAGTTCGACCACTGTAATGTTAGGTGCGAGCCCAGGAACACTGTTGGAGAGACCCCCCTCATAATTTTCCTACATTGGTCGTTTGATTCATAGGATAGAATGCTATAGGATATTTTTCCTATGTAATCATCTTTTAATTGGCACTCCAGCATCCACTCCAACTTTTGTATCACTTCCTTTGTTCCTACGAAGAGAATACTTGCTCTAAATGAAGTGCCGCTGCAAGAGCCGCCTATATTTATTAACCATGCTCTAAAAAGGTGGACCAGCTTTGGCTATAGTAGTACTGTACTAGGTTAGTAGGTGACGTTGCGCTTGGCTCTTCTCCTCTTCCGGAAGTCGAACAATAATGAGGGTACTACAGTAGTACTTCTGGCAATCTGACACCAAATGAACTGCTGCACGTCCATCGCTTGTAAGAAAAAGTTTCTCCTCGTGCTGCGAGCCACCGCGCACGCGTTGGCGAGGGAGAAGGCGTAGTAAGCAAGCTTCTCGTCGTTCTGCGAGTTGACGGGACACATCAAAGTTATTTATTAGTACTCTCTTCAAAAAGGGCTGACCATGTCCATGGCTACCATCCCGTGCTCTGTCATTGAGTACGTGCACTATTCACATATCTTTTTTTCATCATTGATTTTTTGGTACATGGAAATACATCACCAAAATTTTGACTAGAAAAGCAAGACCAAAGAAAACAAGAACCACAAGAATACATTTTAGAAGATATCCAACTTCCATAACTGCTCCTGTAAGTTGGATTAGTGCCTTTCGATGCATTCATTGTTGATCTGCGGAGGCTTTATCTTGCGTGCTTCTTTCTTCTTCGAGTGTAAAGAAGTAGACATGTCTAGCCTCTATTCTATCAACAAGTGCACTAGTCTCATTTCTAGCCTCCATGCTAGCTAAAAGTGCTAGAACATCTACTAAATTGTGCTCTATCAATATATCATTGTACTCTTCTTCCCAATACCAAAACTTGCATCCATTCTACACAATAAAATTTTAAGTTAGCACAACTAGTCTAATCCGAGAGCACAACCAAAGATTTGGTCGAGTTCTTCCTCCTTTTGCCGACACGTGGGACATCCAGCATCCAGGTCGTGTCATGCAAGAAAATAGAGTGGCAGGTGAAGCCACGTGATGTGCATCTTGGGTTAAACTGTAAATAGAATCTTACTACTCTTGAGTAACTCCAAAAGCGGCCACCGAAGATCTTTATTGGATTTGTTTTTCATCACCAGCACGTCGAGGTGAAAGATGTGCAGGTTCAGTGGGTCCTCTTGCGTTTTCACTGACATGTGGGACCGCATATGAGCAAACAGACGATGGGCTCCGCGCATCTGCTGGCTAAGAAGAGAGATAGAGGAGGGCCGAGCACGGACTCCAGGAAATTTGTTCTACGTACTCGATATAGTGGAGTAACCAGCACCTCGATATAGTGGGGTGGCATGGGCCATAACTAGCATTCATGTCTAGCCGTACGGCACATGCCACCCACACGAGTCCCATCCGACACCAATTTTCTTGGAGTCCATGCTAGCTACAGCCATCTCTTCTCCCTCCTGTTTTCTCAGCCATCATGCGGTGGGCGGGGTGGGGGTTTGCCGATAGTCGGTTTGCTCAACTGCGGTCCCGCTTGTAAGTGAAAATGCAACACAGCACGCATTCCCCCTTGAGTGGCGTGCCGGACAAACCGTGTGGTGGTGCGATGCGAACATGGCAGGCTTTTCCTTTTGAACTTGTAACTTGTAAAATTTGGTTCTGCTCCATGGGGCGACCGATAGATAGAAATAACGATTTTCCCTAGAGTAATGAGAAGTTTGGTTCTGGCACAGTTCATGCATGGAGTACGTAGGAAAATTATGAAGTTGATGCGAAAGGTAAGATAATTACTAGTAGTACCATATACTACTACATGGATTTGACGGAAAGATAAAGATGCATACGGATCCATCAACGACATCCTCACGCCCTAGTGCACCAGGTCACCAACCGACGTGTGAGGAGCAGCGGCGTTGGCGGCAAGCTCAACGTGCTTCTAAACAATGCCGTCCAAGGTTGCCCTGCGGTCCAAGAAGGCCAGCGTCCTATCGTCCTCCTCTTGCATGTAGTAGTCCTTGTGGAAGATTTGCGCGTAGACGTGGGTGATTATGTCGATGGTGTCTTGCTGCGCCAGGCGCTGCGCAGCGAGCGCGACCTCGAGGCGGACATTCTCCGGCGCGACGGCGGGCAGTCGCAGGGCCACCAGTGTGTTGAAGAGGTTGTCACCATAGAGGCTGTTGAGGGTGGCAGGCATCGCAGAGCCTGGGCGCGTGGGCTCGAGGCGTACGTCAAGGTCGTCCGCGAGCTTCTTGACGATGGTGAACTTGTCGAGGAAGCCGACGAGGAACTCGTCCAACAAGGAGACGAAGCTGTCGTCCAAGCGGCCCCTCGCCCTGGTGGCCTCAAGCACCACCTAGAGACATTCCTCAGTGCCAGGATGCAGGCCGGCGTCGTGGACCATCTGGCACAGCCGGCTGATGCTCGCGCTCATCGCCTCCATGGCTCTAGCTTCTAGTCAACTAATCTTGCGATTGGAGTGATCACTCTTGCTCTTAGGTGCATAGGTGCGCAGGATTTCGTAGATTGGACTGGCGGGAACCTTTATATGAGAAGTGCAGACTGCGTTGAATTCACGTGCGTGTTGGCCATCTACTCCTCGCCCCTCTACTACACCTGCCTTTGGTTGTATGACAGGTTGGCCAGCCACCCGTTGGACCCACGTGTCATACACCCAAAGGCAGGTGCAGTAAGAAGACGGCGAGTCCTTTTGTACAATTTCCGAAAGGACGTGTAGGCCGGGGCGCCTCTTCGTGTACTGTGGCAAACTGGCAACCGTCCACCGACTCTTCGCTTTTCCCTCTCGATTTGGAACTGCTGTCGCACGGTGAACGTATGTAGATCATCTGTGTGATCAACCTCAGGGCACTCTACACCGTCGAGGCGTAGACGTGGATGTGCAGGTCGACGGTTTCTTGCATGGCGAGGCGCTGCGCGGCGAGCGCGGCCTCGAGGTGCACATTCTTCGTCGCGACCTCTGGCACCTGCAGGGCCACCAGGGCTTGAAAGAGTTCATCACCATGGAGGCCGATGAGGGTGGCAGGCAATGTGGAGCCTGGGCGCGCGGGCTGGAGCAGTACGGCAAGGTCGCCCGCGCGCTTCTTGACGGCGGTGAACTTGCGGATGGAGTTGACCATCATGTCGTCCATGGGAGAGGCGAAGCCGGCGTCTGCGAGGGCTACGATGCCTACGGTCGCCAGCACCGTTTGGAAAGCTGCGCGGTGCGGGGCCGCAGGCCGGCGCCTTGGATGATTTGGCACAGCCGACTGCCGCTCGCGTCCATCGCCTCCATAGGTGCTTGTGGCTTCTAGTCACTTGGTCTTGGATTGGAGTGAGCAGTGTTGCGCAGAGACTTGGGAGTAGATGGATTGGAGTGGTGGGGCACCTTTATTATATGAGAGTCCAAACTCTGTTGCATTCACATCGTGCTGGCTCTATTCTGCTTCTCCAATTAATTCTCTCTGCATGTAATTGAGGATGCATCATTGACCGTTCAACGTCTCCGGAACCGCTACCCTCTCCCTCCTTGGCATTCAAGCACCTATGGACCCGTCGACGACGAGGTGCCTATGGTGACTTCGTAAATTTCAAGATGATAGTGCCGTGCGTGTGTGCGTTCATAGGGGTGAGTGTATGCGTGTGTATATGAGCGCTTGCGTCTGTATTGTGTAAAAAAACGTAAATGCGTGTCAAAAAGAGACTAGTCAGTATACTCAATATTGTGCACCTCGGAGAGGAAAACGATAGAACTAGTATGTATTTATTTACGATGCAGATTCACTCATTTTGCTCCATATGTACTCCGTCTCGGTGTAGTCTAGTCACTTGTTGAAATCTCTAGAAGGGCAAATACTCCTTTCTGGTTTACAGGGCTATACTAGCAAGTAGTTGTACGTACTAGTACAATAGTGGGCTCACATAGCAATTTTGTCTCATGCAAGAGCCTGGCTATATGCATGCTCCAATGTTCGCAACTGCAACGTTCGGTTTGCGCTTGGCTCTTCGCCTCTTCGAGAAGACGAACAATGATGTTACTACTACTGCTTCTACAGTGTCGAATCCACTGCTGCATGTCCGTCCACCGCGCGCGGGACGGATAGGTTGTTGTAGAAGTACTACTAAGCAAAATCCTGTCCTCGTTTGCGAGCAACCGCGCGCATGGGTGAGGGAGAAGGCGTGTAGTAAAATCAAGCTTCTCCTCGTTGTACGAGTTGACGCGACACATCATAGCACTGGCCCCACATGATTGCCTCTAAACTTGGCTGAAAGACCCGCAGTGTACAATATATTTGCTGCAACCTCTAAAATTTACCCACCACAAATTAAAATATATGTGGTCGTATGCATCGTTCTGATGCAGAGGCCGGGGAGTCCCCCCTTTTTAAAAAAACAAATTAAAATATATATTCCTGTCTTGACCAGATGAGCGTGCAAACTACAATCACCACTGTGTCAGGTAGGGCCAGAAGACTATTTTAATTTAAAAAAAAACTTCGAGACGGCCACATAGCATGGAGCCGACCCCAACGATTTTAAGCTTACAGGCACGGTACACGCTATCCTAGACTACTCTACACATGAAACTGCCACACGAGCGTCCGGGCTGCGCTTGGCTCTTCGCTTCTTTGGGAAGTCGAACAATGATGGAGTACTACTCCACTTAGGAGTACTACAGTATGCTTCTGGCCATCGGACACCGATTGAACTGCTGCATGTCCACCGCGTGCGGGAGGGAGAGCGTGTAGCGAAAGCTTCTCCTAGTCTTGCCAGCCACCACGCTCATGGGCGAGGGAGGGATGCTCCTGCCTTTGCGTGTATGACAGGTGGGCCCGACAGGTGTGTGGCCAACCTGTCATACAGCCAAAGGCAGGTGCAGTTAAGTCCGCGAGGGAGAGGATAATCAAACTTCTCGTTGATGTACGAGTTGACGCGACACATCAAAGCACTGCACTCGATATATTTCAATAATTTGCGTTTACCGATGCATTAATTACAATGCATGCATGCATGCCGTGACTCTCCTTTTGATACTTGCATGTGTTGATTTAATGCACCTTGAAGTAGTATAAAATACGTGACGGTAAAGCTTTGTAATACCCCGGCCCAAGTCGAGAGATGGTTGTGCACGAGGAGGGTGAGATCATGCAGACCGAACAGGACCCGACGATGGAGCTCTCTAAGGTCTCGATGGACCTCACTGTGCTCCACTGCCCCTTGTGCCTCCGCCCCTTGACGCCTGCAGTGTATGAGGTTCGAATACACCTCGTCCGTTCGGCTAATTGAGCAAGGTGCAGGTTTCTTGATTGATGTGCTGTTCAATTGATTTCTATAGTGCAAGGGAGGGCACTTGGCCTGCGCGGACTGCCGCGTCCTTATATATTCATCAGTCTTGCTATAAGTCGCAGTAGATGCTATATAGGTCCGTCGGATCTTACATCAAGATCCGTGCTTTCAGATTTTCTTTTTCTCTCTTAAGTCTCATTCGAGTGAGACATAGCCACGCCATTAAACAGAGGCTCGGGCGCCATTAATGGAGACCTTGGGAGAGAGGTGGACGGCAGATGGAGGTCAAAGGGCTCTCCTCCCGATAAGCACGCGCAGGGGTCTGATCGCACGCCTCTCGTACTCAAATAGCTACCCTGCACGGCGCCTCCTAGCTAATAAAAAATGGGGACACGTGGTGGCACATAAATGGTACTAGTAAGTAGAACGCCCATGGTTTCAATAATACTTGTGTTTCCGATTGTAACGTGACAGCACTTGTTCCAAAATGACTTTTGTTGATTGTTAATGTGTGCGCCTTCCCAAATCGGACTGCAAATTTACCACAACATGTTGGTGCCATGCCATGGCACCAAGCCAAGTTTCATTATTTTCATGCATGTTTTGGATTTACAGGAATTAAAAAACTAAGTTTCTCAATGTTTCCAACCCAGCCACGACGCCCAGAATTTTGAATTTCATTCCCATTTCTTGCATGGAACCAAGAAATTTACCAGAGGACACACATGTGATTTTTCAACCAACTTTGGTGCACTGGAACACGTGCTTGTATTTCAAATTTGAATTATGTGCACAAAGGTGACACGTTCCCTCCTAGAACCACGAGCCTTCTTGAGAGAAGCTCCGATTTGCAAGAAGCTTATACCAAAATTTGTTCCTATTCGGCCAAATTTTTTTACCACGGCATGCTACTACCATGACATGACACCATGCCAAGTTTCATGATTTTAAAACCAAGTTTCTCAATGTTCTCGACCGAGCCACGATGCCCAGATGTTTGAATTTTATTCTCATTTTTTGCATGGGACCTACTCCCTCCTTCCATCTATATAGGGCCTAATGTGTTTTTCAAGACAGCCTTTGACTATTGACATGATTAATAGCACATGAGATGTATACTATGAAAATTATATTATTGGAAGCTCCTTTGACATACAAATTTAGCCTCGAAAAACGCATGTCATATATTATTGCTCTAACGTTTGGTCAAAGTTAGCCTTGAAAAACGCATTAGGACCTATATAGATGGAAGGAGGGAGTAGAAATTCACCCGAGGACACAAATGTGATTTTTCAACCAACTTTGGTGCACGGGAGCATGTGCTTGTAGTTCAAATTTGAATTATCCACATTAAATGACCAAAAACTCAATTAATGTGTAAATAAGGCCAAACGAAGCCGGAATAATTCCAAAATTTAACAGGGCACTCATGTAGTTCTATGTTGCCTTTGTAAATAAACTCAAGGGGGACAACGTATATCGTTTCGCACTCAAAGGTGGCATGTTCCCTCTCAGAACCACGAGCCTTCTTGAGAGAAGCTTCAGTTTGCAAGAAGCTTATACCAAAATCTGTTCCTATTCGGCCAATTTTTTTACCACAACCTGGTAGTACCATGACATGACGTCCATGCCAAGTTTCATGATTTTCAGACGTGTTTTCGATTTACAAGAATTTTAAAACCAAGTTTCTCAATGTTCTCGGCCGAGCCACGATGCTCAGATGTTTTAATTTTATTCTCATTTCTTGCATGGGACCTAGAAATTCACCCCAGGACACAGATGTGATTTTTCAACCAACTTTGGTGCACGAGAGCATGTGCTTGTAGTTCAAATTTGACTTATGCACATTAAATGACCAGAAACTCAATTAATGTATAAAAAACGACAAACGAACCCGGAATAATTCCAAAATTTAACAGGGCACTAATGTAGTTCTATGTTGCCTTTGTTAAGAAACTCAAGGGGGGGGGCAGCGTATATCGTTCCACACTCAAAGGTGGCACGTTCCCTCTTAGAACCACGAGCTTCCAAATCGGCCCATTTTTTTACCACAACATGTTAGTGCCATGACATGACACCATGCCAAGTTTCATGATTTCTAGGCGAGTTTTGGATTTACATGAATTTAAAATCAAAGTTTCTCGATGTTCTCGGCCGAGTCATGACGCCCAGATGTTTGAATTTCATTCTCATTTCTTCCATAGGACCTAGAAATTCAAGCAAGGACACACATGTGATTTTTCAACCCACTTTGGTGCACCGGAGCATGTGCGTGCAATTCATATTTAGATTATGCACATTAAAAGTCCAGAAACTCAATTAATGTATTAAGAGAGATGGATCGGCATCCATGCATATGTGCAGGAGAGGAATAAGGTTGGGAGAGAGACAGAGCTAGAGTGTTGGAGGGGGTGGTAGTGGAGTTGCTTCTAGCAAATGGTGGGATAGGCTTGCTAGACAAACGGAGGGCACGCCCGCAATATCAATAAGAGAGGAGATGGCTGCTTGTTGTCTGTGCACGTGCGTGTGAGAGACGGGTTAGGAGGCATGCACGAACGATGAGGGGGGACGATGTGGCTGTGGTAAGCAGACGTAACTACATAGGAAGATCAATCGCCCTTTGTTATAGAAAAGAGAGACATAACTTGTGAGGTACGTCGATCGATGGGGGGGTAGTTAAAGTCGATCTAGGTATATGTTGGAAGATCGATCGGTATACATGCATGTGTGTGTTAGAAGCAAATGAGGCACGAGGAGAAGGATAGAGAGAGAGGGATGCATGTAGGAGGTGGTACGAGAGGCATACTATATCGAGGGGGGAGGAGTGTGCGAGTACGAGAACGATGAAAAGAGTGGTGGGAGTGAGGCATGGACGGTGACAAGAGAAGAGGGGAAGCTTGTGTTTGTGCTAGGCACACCTGGCTAGAGAGGCATATCGATCGATGTGTGCCGTAAAGAAGGAGCTGGGGGGCCTACACACACCGTGGGTGAACGACCTAAAGTGAAAAGACGAATTTGCGTGATGGAGCTAGAGAATACTGAGGGAGGGTGAGAGGGATGCGGGTGTGTGCATGCACAAGAGAAAGTTAGCGCTAGCTACAAAGATAAGAGGGTTGTGTGGGTGTAAAAGACGAATAGAGATCATATATACTTCATTATAAAAAGCGAATTCGGATATTTGAAGAATTTATCGTAGTGTTTCAAACTGACGCATGTGTGAATATATATAACGGTGATACACATGGTGTGGTTATGAACATGTTATACTACATTTAATATATTTTATCTCTACTCTTATAAAAAACGGAGTTGTTGATGATGTTGTGCCTGCCATCCTGCATTATAGGCCATCCGATTTATATCTGGCGGATAGCAAGGAAACTATGATGGTTGAAGTTGGCAACAATCATGATTGTAGATTCTTATTGAAATAGAGAAACGAATTCAAATTTAGTTCGAATTGCAGCGGTAGTATAGACATTTGGAATGCACTAAAATGTTGGTATGAGTAGGTTACATGCATTATACAGCAAGCGAAAAAATTTAATTGGACATAACATGGACTCATACTCCCTCCTTCCATCTATATAGGGCGTAATGAAATTTTTAAGACCGCCTTTGACTATTGACAAGATTAATAGTACATGACATGCACAATGTGAAATTTATATCATTGAAAGAACCTTTCATAGACGAATTTAACGGTGTGCTTTGTGTAAGTTGCATGTCATATATCATTGCTCTAATATTTGGTCAAAGGTAGCATCGAAAAACGCATTAGGCCCTATATAGATGGAAGGAGGGAGTAGCTTTGAATAGCATTTGTATAGTAAAATGGGGCAAGACTCTCTTTGTGTGGTGTGAATAGTTTTATTATTTCGATTTCTTTTTGGTTGAGGGAAGTGCGAATTGATTGGGTACGTACAAGTACAATATTACTACACGTTAGGCTTGTCCCTAAAATTCAACCCCCGTCTTGTTATATCCCGAAAATTCAGATATCGTGCTCCCAAAACTGGCGCCTTCACAACCCACACCTTGCTATCCCGAAATTACAACGCGCGCGAAAACTCCCTCCAGCTGCCAAATCCCGACACGCGAAATCCCCCTTCTAACCCTGAGCCGAAAGGGCCGCTAGTTCAAATCGGTGGGGGGTACTTTTGTAACACACCCTACATTTTGGACAAGCGCGTCCCTAAGTCATGCTTCACCCCCTCCCATCGCCCCCTTTTCGCCATTCGAAATCCCAGGCCGCCATAACCTCTCTGCTCCAGCCGCGAAACCCACCCTCCTCCGTCCGCCACGTCACCGCTGCCCAGCCGGAGCCTCTTCCCCGACGACGTCGTCCACCGCAACAGCTCAACGTCCCTCGTCCACCTCCCCGGATGAGGATCCGTCGTCCATCTCGCTGTACCGCCGGTCCAAGGAGCTGCTCCGACGATCGCCCGTCTATCGCGGCTGCTCCATCCCCACAGTGCCGCCTTAACCTGCTCCACCGGAACCGCAGCATCCTCACCGACTCCTCGGACGAAGCCGAGGCCTACTCGGCACCACCAAAGATGTTGTACACTCATCGCATCGCACCTTCTCCTTAGCTCGACCTCCCGGCGCCAACGGTGCTCCATCCCCCACCCCCATGGAGCGGCTACCTTGAAGCCGGCGCCGCGGGCGACATCTCCATGGAGGCTCTCCCCCAGTGCGAGGCCCCTTTGGTGGCGGCGTCCATACCAGCCGGATCTGCTGCTGCTGCTCCGGCTCTCGCTCGCTCGCTCACGCTGCTGCTGCTGCTCCGGCTCTCGCTCACTCGCCCAGCTGCTGCTGCTGCTCTCCCCCTCACCCGTGCTGCTGCTCTGCTCCGATTAAGCCACACTTCAGTCGACTGAATCGACTTTTGGGTCAGTCGATTTTCAGGGGTTGGGGGGCTCGCCGGAGTTTAGGAAGAACCACCCGCAACGGGGACGGGGGCTCGCCGGAGAGGTACCCCACTATCTATCTTAGGGTTCAGGGTGGGGGCAGGGGGCCTAGAGGACTGGCCGGGGCGGCGGTGGCGAGTTGTTTCGGGGCGGCGAGGCGGCGCTGGGGCCGGCGGTTCGGCCGGTGGTGGTTGGCGGCTCAGGGGGGTGCAGGTTGAAGATGAACTGCAGGCCCTCCCTAAACTACATGTCAAGTGCCTCTCTGCTACCATTGCGTTCAGTTTCGACAGTAGCATTCAGATTCCACAGTAAATTTCAGTTTCGACAGTTAAGTTCAGAGTCAACATTTTTTACCTCATCTGTTGTAGTCAGGTGGTTTTTGGTGATGTTAATTTTACATCCATTTTACATCATCTATTGGAGATGCTATTAGAATCCCACTTGAGATTGACGATGTCTGTCTTGTGCTGCTTTAGCCTTGACGTCTTACGGCTCACCGGAGCTGCTCCAACGATAAAATGATCCATCACAACAGAGCAGTGCCCTGGACGTCGTCTACAGATTCCTCAGATCTTCCTCCACACCTCCGACAACCACCTCTGCCTCAATTGCTTCAGCGACCAACCCAATGATGCTGAGGTCGACACGACTATGGCAAAGAGGTTGTACACTTGTTGCATCACTTATTACTATACATTCACGTCGATCCATTAGGGCTATTTTGGTTCAACGGAAAAACGTCGATCCACTGGTTGTTACCATCACTCTAAATTTCTGCATGCTCTCCTTACATAATCTCACCATATTTTTTCGTATGCATGTCAGATATTGTACACAGTCATGCTGAACATTTAGAGAAAAAGAGAAGAGTTTTGCGCGGCAATACAATGTCATGCAGACATCGCTCCATGGTGGGTTCAATGGCAAACCCTCCCCACCCCTCTCTAGATTGTAATCCAGAGGAAGATATCTGTTCTGAGGCGGATTCAGACGCCGCTGACCACTCCTATTTACCCCCAAGGTGTTTGCTCTACCTTGGCATGATGATGTTAGTCATATCATGCATATGTTGCCTTGAAGTGCCTACTTTTGACATCATATATGTCATCTGCTTAGTTTAGACATGTTCTGTAATGCCACCTGTTTAGTTTCTATATCATATATGGGAATTATGCAGTCTCATGTCTTTTAGCCAGCCATAATATATGTGAAATGTGCAATGCCACCCTGTTTAACCAGACATCATATATTTGAATGATATCTTGCCCATCCTTTTCTTCATTACATTTCCATTTGTCGAAAATGTTTGTACATTAAACTACTCTTCATGTGAATCAGCCATTTGGGTGGGAGATGGAAAAATGTGGAGTGAAAACAAGGCCTTCAGAGCAGACAGTGCTACCTGTCGAAGCAGATCTCTTGTTGGGTCCCGATAGATCCTCAAAGATGGATTCAGAGACAGATGACCAGTCCTATTCCCACACTGAGGTGTATGCTCTAACTTGGCACGGTTATACTGCTCATATCATGCATACGGTGTCTTGCATTGCATAGTTTAGACATCATATACACAATATTCAACACCATGTTCTTAGTTCAGACATCATATCGAATGCCCTCTGTTTAGCATATAAATCACATATGTGAATTAAATGATGCGATCCTGATTACTTAGATAACATGTAGGTGAATTATGTCATGTGATCCTGTTTAGTTATTCATCATATCTTTGAATTATGTTATGCTATGCTATCCAGTTTAGATAGACATCATATATGTGAAATTATGTCATGCTATCCGTTTTAGTTAAACAATATACATGTCAACTATTTCATGCCCTCTTTTTTCCACACTATCTATTGCATCTGTCTCTCATACAATGTCTGTACATTCAACTATGTTTCTTGTTTATCAGCCATTTGAATTGGAGCGGGTGATGTCAGTATCTAGCGGACTAAAAACACGGTCTTCAAATAAAACAGTGCTACCTCTTGGTGGAGATAGCACCCGGGTTGTACATGCACAAGAACCAGCCCTACCACACATAACCCAAACTCTCGCAGATTGTACCCCTACTGCGATGGACAGAGAACCAGCTTCACCCAATCTAACCCCAACCCCAGCCGATAGTAACCCAGTTCCTGTTGACACAGCACCATCTCCACCACAGAGCTCCCAAACAAGAGTAGTTAGTAAGGCAGCTCCAGTGCCCAAAGGGCCAGTACTATCATGACGAACCCCAACTCCACCAGTTAGTACGCCTATTCCTGTGGAGGAAGCACAACCAGCTAGTCGTAGTTTAGCATCTATCGCATTTGATGTTGTTAAATCGTATGTGCGTATCTTCCCATCTTGGAAATATTATACTGAAGATGAAGGAAAATTCCAGTTGTAGGTGTTTGTCCAGGAGTTATGTGTAAGTAATGTTATTCATGGCAATTACTTTGCTTCGTCCCATACATCCTACCTCCATGATGGTTATAATACAGCAAATTTTCCCATTTTTCTCTATAGAGAAGGACCGATTTGGAAACTCAGGATGAGGTAACCTGTGCTAATACCTCTGCTATCTTCAAGAATGCTTGGTGGCAGTATCGGAATTACCTGAAGAAAACTTACTTCACCAGCAAAGAAACTCATCAAATTCCCTTACGTTCTCCTGAGACACATTTACTGGACGATGACTGGGAATGCCTTGTTCTGTACTGGTCCCGAACCAAGAATGTGGTAAGGTCTATGAGCTCATTTTCTATTTTTAAGTATTATATTCTTGCGTCTTACTGTACTCTGTTCATGTAGAACAAGTGCCTAAACCTGAAGAACAACTGTTCTAATTTAAGATTCCATTGCTATCATAGTTCAAAAAGGTGCTAGGCGTTAATTGTGTGTTTTGCCACCGCCTTGCACTTTACTGACCAAAGCGCATAATTATGCGCAGTTATGCACAGATTATGCGTAGTTATGCGCAATGCGTTTTGCCAACGCCTAGAGCCTAGGCGCACTTAAGCGCTCGCTTAGGCGCGCCTTTTTTAACTATGATTGCTTTGCTCTGGTATCACTGTATTTACTCATACAAAATTATTTTTAAATTGAAGGATCCAATCGGAACTCCAATGGCACAGCAGGTATGTTCACGCATGTTTCTTTAACAGGTTTGCTCTTATCAATAGCTCTGTTGATTTCAATTTCAATTGTGTATACAGTTGACTTTCATATCATGCACATTACTAGCATCACAACAGAGCCAATAGTGTTGTTGTATATGTAGACCCGTGGTACCCATCTGAAATCTTGTTGTGCCGTGTAGTTTCCCACGCTTTGTATTCTTTCACTGCTGCTTTGTCTTGAACTGATATGATTTGAACCGTGTCTCTACTTTGATTTGGCAAGACAATGCAGTGACCATAGGACATAGATATATGTTTGTTTGATGCTTTTATTATGTACTAGTACTTGGCAATAGAAGACTTGGTAGTTTAATCCTGTCCACCTTACTAATGAACTGGTTCACCGAAATGAGTTTCATATACTAGTACATGCTAAACTTGTTATGTGTCTGCTTGTTTCTTCTTTTAGAATGCTGACAGAATATTGGGGAAGAGTGCCTTATTAAGCAATGGTAAAGGAAGTAATGCAGATAAGGTTCAGGATAGTGACACATCCTTGTTGGTCTCCAACAAAGCTGATAAAACAGCTAAGGAAGACTATCTTGAAGACAGCGAGACAACCCCAAAGTCCTGTCTTGGTTTAGTGTTCGAGTTACTGGCCACTACCGCTTGCACAAGCTATTCAAACTCACTGTCTGAATCAGTTCGGTTTCTTGAGTCTCAACTACATGCTGAAAGACATCGATCAGCTGTGCTGCGACAAGAAGCAGAAGGACTGCGGAAGTCCCTGGAGCATTCAGATGCATACTTTCTGGTGCAACAGCAAGCGTTGGAGGATTTTAGCGCCAAACAGGACAAAGCTAATCAGCTTGCTAAGCTTATTGCCAGCATGGTGGATACCCAGGATAACGTTTCTAGAGCTCTTCTGAAGTTGTTTCAGTTATGCTCTTATTTTGCTGCCGCGTTTATTTCCACTGGTGGCCAATTTTGGCGGCCAGTGTATGTAATGTGCTGCTTTGTTCCCTATATTTGCACTGGTGGCGAACTTTGATGCCCAGTGGATGTAATATGTGTAATAGCGGTAATAGGCTAGCGTTAATTGCTTGCTTATTTATTTCCTTATTGTCTTGTTTAGTTGTTTGCTTGTAGTCACTGCAGTTCTTTTTCTGTTTTTTTCTATTGGCCACAATAGCCTATTTTTGGTAACTAGGCCAAAATAATCGTGGCAACACATGGACTGCTGTAACCATAGGCCTCCTGCAGGCCGTATGATCCATGGGCCTTCGTTCGGCCGTAGGATCCATCGGCCTTCTATACGGGCCTTAGGGTCCATGGGCCTTCTACGGGCCGTAGGGTCCATGGGCCTTCTACGGGCCGTACAATCCATGGGCCTTCTACGGGCCGTACTATCCATGGGCCTCATACGGGCCGTAGGATCCATGGGCCTTCTACAGGGCGTATCATCATTTCGCCAATCATGGGCCGTACTATTCGTGGAACATAACGGGCCGTTAATAGGCCGTATTTGATAACTCTATGAAAACAGCCCAACGGGTTTTTTTTGACATGAAAACGGCCTAACGTATTAACGGTCCGCAAACGGGCCGACTGTAACGACGGGCTGAATTTGGCCCACAAGCAGAAAATGACAGTAACGGGCCGTAAACGAATGCTGCAAATGAGCCTAAGAATCAATGGGCCCTGAGAAGGCCGAAAGATAACTTGGGCTGGAAACGGCCCAATGGAATAACGGGCCGTTAATGGGTATAAAGTGATACACTGTTCATTACGGGCCAGTTTCACCACGGGCCGTTAATGGGCCAAGAGTTACAAAGGTCCTCATATGGGCCGAAAGAAGTCATGGGCCACACATGGGCCGGAAGTTAAAACGGGCTGAATCATATTGGACGGCCCAGATGACGCTACTGGGCCTAATTCGGATAGGGCGTAACGGGCCCTGGGTTAGCGGGCTGTAAATGGGCTATATGCGAACACGCCGTTAACAGGCTTTCCGGGGGCCGGCCCGCCACCTTTTGACCAAGTCAAACGGGCCGGCCTTTTCACAGGAATGGGCCTCTGTTGGGCCGTGCCACGTGTCGCCGTATCATAGGCGCCTTCGGTCCAATGAGCGGATGGCATCTGTCCCAACGGTGAGCCGACACGTGTTTCCTCCAGCCAATGATGATTTTACACGTGGAAAATCCCCATTGGTCGGGGCTGTTAACAGGTTATCAGATCCAAAACCCGACCCGATAGCTTAACGGCGTTCCGTTACGGTGGATGCCACGTGTCAGTCACCCTTGACGAAAGCACTTCTGTGACGCGTGATTTATCGTCATGGAAGTGGACACTTCCGTGATGATAATTTTGGTAATGTCATGGAACACTTCTACGACAACACATGTATGACTATCTTGATTCTGTCATAAATTTGTCATGGATGTACATGCATGACAAAAAACGTGACCTACTGTGACAAACACGTATCATCACGGAAGTTTTTTTTGTACTGTGTTGACTGTAGGATGTGACCCTAGAAATCGGAAAGCCCCTTGGACAGGAAATCTCTAAAACTTTATTTTTTTAAAGAATCCTCTAATTCTCATCTTTTCTGATTTTATCAAATATCCCCTCTTATCTCAAATACTTAGAATATAGCCCTTTCCTTTTTGACCACACGGAGGATCAACTGAAGCCGCTCCAAGAAGGACAAGATATCGGACAACCGATGACCTCTTCAGAGTAAAGAGAATTTCACCATGCATTAGAAGAGTTGAAGCTACAACAGTTGAAGACTCCGAAGATTTGAAGAACTTGAAGAATCTGAAGAATTATTTGACCTTTAAAAGACCAAACCCCTATTATATACTTACGTTAGATGCGACGATTTGTGAGCTATCATTTGTTTGATGTTTTTCCGACATCCACAAAATAAAACCCGTTTCTTCGAAAACTATTGTTTGTATTGTGTGTATCTCCCTCTATCTTCCGTATCTCATCCCAAAACCCTTGGACCCAATAGATGATGAATGAAGATGGAGTTGTATTTCTGAGATCAATGACTCAGCTGGAGGTAGCACAATGGATACGGAACATGGAAGACCGCATGAAGGAGCAACGTATTGAAGGAGAGTATATGGTTCCATACACCTTACGGCGCATCACACAAGGTGCTGCAACATGGTGAGAGATACATCAAGCTATACAAGGATGGAATGGAGCAAATGCTTGGGAAGAATTCAAGACGATTCTACCGAGGTCTCGTTTAATCGAGAAGCTCGGTGACCCTAAAGTGAAGAAGCCTTGTGCATGCAAGATCTATGGAGAAATAGGACACACCCATCAAGAACACAAGGATGGATGCCCTCATTGTGAGGAAAATCACCTAGCCGGAGAATGCCCAACTAGGCAGGTGACTTGTTTCTTGTGTGAAGGAATTACACACTACCCAGCTCAGTGCCCAATTTACCCCAAGATACAAGAGATTACCAAGCAGCAGAAAGAAGCCCTCGGGGAAAGTTTAAAAGAAACCGTGATGAAGGAAGTTATTGAAGACCCTGATGGCGAAGGCCTAAACAGATTTTTCGCCCAAGCCTGCTATTCATGTGGTGAAGAAGGACATTTTTCACAGCATTGCACGAAGGAAAGCCAAGAGGATCTGGGAGACTTCCCGATAGCAAAAGTGAAGTTTGAACCTCAGGAAATAGAATCTCTAATCATTACGGAGAAATCCAGGAAGAGAAAACGAAGGAATCCCCAGAACAACCCAATTTCTGCAGAGAAGGACCTGAGACATATCACTTGTCACAGGTGCAAGGATTTAGGTCATTATGCTGATAATGTCTAGGAAGGAAGCCAAGAGCCCAAGGAGCATATACAATCCTCAAGAAGCCTCAAGACTTGTCAGAAGTCATCTGTTTTCGTCGCAACGAAGCAGGACATTATGCTACTAAATGCCCCGACAAGATGAAAGCTAGAGCTGAGTAGTTGGGATCCTGATATTGGTAATAAGTGTAGTAGGAAGCAGTTTTACTTTCATGAGTATGATGAGTTGAGTTATGTAATGGGTGATCAGAGATTGTAATGAATTGATGAAATCAATAAAGTTAATGTGTCATGATTTCATACGTCGAATTTATGAGTTGTTACTCTATGAAAAAGATTTTGACCAGTTTCTAGGATATGAGAAATATGGTCTATGGATGAATTTTTGCATTTCATTTTAATGGTGGTAGTACCCTATAAGAACACCTGATTAATGGAAAGGAAAACGTATTCCGCGGAGTGGAGTTTGGAAAAAATGAGTATGAGTTTTATTTTGATATGCTGGTTACCTCAAGATTATGAAGGAAGGAAGTAATATTGGTTTTACAGGAGGTGTAATGTTGGAATATGGAACAATAGTAACTCCACACATGAGTTAAAGAGTGTTGAAGTGGGCCGTAACCCACAGGCCCATGATTTGAAAATGTACAGACATAACCTTGATGAAAAAAGAAATATTGGAAGAAGCTATGATTTGATCAGCATACGTTCCATAGGAGGTTACGAAAACCCGAGAGTTGCAAAGAAACGATAGATGTTTTGTTAAACTTACAGAACCATTACATAACTCTGCAATGCTTGTTTGAATGCCCGAGTGTTAGAAATGCGAGATTCGCTAAACCTTATACAGGGTGATGATTTGGGTGCGGGATGGATTGATCACCATGCCGACTTACTCTTATCATTCACTCTTGATTTGGAATGGTAAATGTGAGTGAATTACCCATAGTCAAGAGACGATGATGTCAAAACCTTGTGTAAACCTCAGAATGTTAGGACGATGGATCCATGTAGAGGCAACCGTGCCAACCGTAGGTTATACTGTGAGGTTCGACCCAGACCCATTTCCTGCAGGAGAAGCCAATAATGATTGACCACCATGAGATTTTGATAGTTGTTTAGTATTGGCGACAGACCTGTCCGCTAAGAAGACCCACTCTCGGAAGAACCTCACCAGGATGAAAGGACATGGGTTTGAGGAAAAGGTTATGCCCCTACTAGAAGAGCCGTTATCCCGGAGAATATGAGAAGACCGACACCGTCAACCATGAGGATGGAGTACACGAGTCTTGTTGGAACCACAACCCTGCTTTTAAGTGTGGTAGCACACTAGAGCTTTTCGACCAATGGATTTGCTGGAAGACCCCCAAACCCTAACCTTTTTCTTGCTAGCCTCTTCGAATCTCGAGGACGAGATTCATTTTAAGTGTGGTAGGTTTGTAACATCCCAAAATTCTAAATTTTGGAATGTTGTATTAAATAATTAGTTTTAATTGTTTTTTTGATTGTTGTGTGTATTATTGAGTGAAATTGAGTGCAATTTGAAAGTTTTTGAAAGTTGAATGTGAGGGAATGAAATGACTTTCCCAAACTTTCATCCTTGCATTTGGATCTCAATGAATTCAAATTCATTTCATCACAAAAACCCTAGAGTGAAGACAACATGAGCTCTTCCATTTGAAATGAAAAGGGTTTTGAAAAGATTTGAATTCCATTTGGAAATAATTCAAATTCAGAAACTTTATGCAACTCAATGATTTTCATGAGAGAAGATAAAATGACTTCTTCAAATTATATGAAATATGAGTTGGTAGTTTATAAGAATAAAATTGAAACTCCGGTTGAAGTTATTTTGAAACCCACTTTCAAATTGGAGTTATTTGGTTTTTATTCGAATTGTTTTTCTCCAAATATAAAATATATGAAAAATAGGGTGAAATGATTCCCTCTGATAGAAAAGTGGAGAAAAATAAATTAGATATCATTTTGGTATTTTTTAAAATGATTTTTATTGGGTTTTATTGTAACAGCAGCATTGTTTGCCTCTGAAAATATGTTCGCATTTTAGGAAATCTTTTTCTGAAACTTTTGATATATAATATGTCTATATTAAAGTCTTACCAGCACATATGCCCGTGCGTTGCAACGGGGAAAATAAATGTGTCTATCAAAACGCCCATCGATGGCTTGACAACATCCTTGGAGGTAGGTAGGTGCATGCCGAGGTCTAGAAGAAATACATATCATACTTTAGTCCCCATACGCAAAAATATGCACGTGCATTGCAACGGGAATAAAAGAATATCCTGGCTGAATCCTTCTTCATGGAAAATTCTAAAGAATTCTTGGAATTGGGTAAT
The DNA here is from genome assembly GCF_018294505.1 of Triticum aestivum. Classification (NCBI taxonomy): domain Eukaryota; kingdom Viridiplantae; phylum Streptophyta; class Magnoliopsida; order Poales; family Poaceae; genus Triticum; species Triticum aestivum. The sequence continues at coordinate 48,413,842 of NC_057808.1, forward strand.
TCCACATGAAAAAATCCTAAGGATTGAAATAGAGAGGGCTTATGAATCATTTACATTTGTAGTTCTTTGATTTGGAAGTTCCATAAATCGAGTGAACCCTAAAATTTTAAGAGCTATGGATTGAAGGTTGATTAATATTTCCAATGGTCAAGCAAGTCAATGAATACGACATTATGTGGATGGTCAGGTTACATATCTAAACACAACCTTTTTAGTTGGCGTTAGTATTTGGAGTGCCTCAAAAACGACACCTTAACACCAAAGGACGAAGTGAATCTTTTTTGGGGGGGATCCCATGTGCTTCGCTCCGAGCGTTCTTTCCATCCGCCGAACCCAAGACACAAAGATGGGCGACATGATGGTCACGGCAGAGCACATCTGCATGTGCCCGTGCATTGAGCAGCGGAAGGCGGAGGGAGTGTTTGAGACTTCCGTTGCTGCTAGGGTTTGAGAGAGAAGGAATATTTGGATAATAACTAAATGTTGATCTGGTTACACCCCAAACAGATGATATTCAACTATTTTAATGAGAAGATGAGCTAGACATTGACATATGTGATATGGACAGGAAATTTGAAACATTAAAGAAAAAATGTTGCAATAATTATAAGAACAGAACACTCCCAAGGATATTTTTTGAATTACCTACTTTATAAAATGATATCGGTGACCTTAATGTAAACAACATGTCTTAGAATAGTTTTCTACAGAAAACATGTCTTAAAATAGTTCATGGCCATGGGCTGCAAAATAAACATATGTAAAACGGATCCCTTCCAAGGTTCAAACGGTTCTTTGAACCATCTATCACAATGAAAATTTGCATAATCTAGGGTAGCACGCGGCATACATCTAGCTAATATGACTCATATGGAACAATAAATCATTTTTGTATGTTGATCAATGAAGCAAATAATCAAACTGAAATTCTGTTTATATTGAACACTCAATTCCATCTCGGTAAAAGTGACAACTGAAATTCAATGCACTTCATTGCTACGATGAGCTTTACATGTATTTTCCTTCATAATGTACTCTTCCTCATAGCAACATCACATGCTGGAAACGGATTCCTCTGCCTTGCCAGTCAAAACTGCAGCCTTCTCGCTAGTGTTGCTTCCATTGACAGATACTAAGTGTACCAAACAATTGGCACACCGAGTGGAGAAACTTTACATAAGTAGGAAAAGTGTTTCAGGGGGGAGAAGAAACTAAGATATGCTCTCTATGGTGTCAACCATCCCAAGCTTTTGATTCAGGCTCGCAGCCAAGTGTGCAGCTCGTGGATTGTGTGGTTGGAGGATCTGATGAAGTCGCTCACCTTGCCATTGAAACTCCTACTGTTTCTCTCCTTCAAATTCCTCCACCAAAATAAGCATGCAAACGGCCTAGAAATCTTTATGACGATGCTAGCGATGTTGTAAAGAATATTTAGCCATCATTGTAGCAGGGAATGAGTGTCATAGCTCCGCTGTAGGTTGAAACGATAACTGAATTTGATCGGAAAGAATCCCTAAACAGCAGCAGAAAAAGGGAAGGTTGCAAATAAGTGTACAGTACACTCAAGGCGCATAATCCCGTTTGTTGATGGATTTGCCAACCCTACGTCCTTGGGTAGGAACCATGCGAGCTGATTGTGTGGCGCACAATGGATCAACCACCACTGCTGAATATGCTTCTTCTCGGCCAACATCTCGTGCATCTCGACCAGCATCCGCCTTCGGCGCGCCTTCCCCGACCACGGCAGCCGCCCCCTCCTATACCTCAGCAACAACATGCACCGTTTCTAAGGCCTTCTTCATGCAAGTTAACACCAGCTTCACAAAAAATTCCTAGCTCAACTAATTTGCATAAACCATGCAATCTATAGAAAGTTCCATGTGTTAGGCTGAAAAAATAACACATCAGGACTCCAGAAAGAATGATAGTTTGATGTTTTAACTAATCCGTTAAGAATGGAGTGCATTCAAATGGAAAAATGAATCGCATAAAAGACTACTTACCTTCTTCCAGTAGTACAGAAGCACATGATATTCAGTTCAGGGAGGGCGAGGCATCACCCACCATCTTTTTTTCAGGGACTACAGTGTGCTTAAGCCAGCCTGGACCACTTCATAAAATTGAGAACTATACAAAGCCAAATTATACACTGGGATTAATAAAAAAGAAAAGGAAGGAAAAAAATAGAATCTCATAGATAGGTGATACAACATAGTGCTCCAATCCGTAAAGAGCCCTCTCTTAATTCCATTTGAATACCTGTTGGACCACAACATAAGATCATCAGCAATCTTGCTAGCAGTAATGTGCAACTCCACAGAAAAACATCAGGGAAGAGCTTGTAGTTCCTGCGCCTCCATATATTCCAGAGGACCGCGATAAGCACAGTAGAGTGAATATTGTTGAAATAATTTTTCTTCCTAGAGATATTTGACCCACACAATTCATCTCAGAGAAACACACAATTCGCTGGAAAAATAATGCCAAGCCCAATAGTGCTGAGCCATACCATTCAATTCATGTCCTTGATCTCACCCTGCCGGCATCTTTGCTCAGGCCCAGCTCGCATAGTAGTCCCTCACCAACGATCTCAAACAGTACTGCCCAGGTTACCTCACCAACCAGAGAAACACTTGATCATTGTGTTCACAGATGATTTGGATGAATGTGAAATAGAACCCAGCTGAAAAATAATGAAAATCTGAACTAAACTGACCCAAAATCAAATCCAAGCCTTTCTATGCATGGCAACGGAGATGAGTTGGATGAATCTGCAACTGAATTCAACTGAAAAACAATGAAAACCTGACCAAAACTGAACCAAAATCAAAATTGGAATAATGAAAATCTGAACTAAACTGAAGAAAAATAAAAAATCTTGAATATTGTTGAAATAATTTTTCTTCCTAGAGATATTTGACTGAATCAACATTGAGTGGATGAAAATTTTGAAGTTCTGACCACAGCAATTGTTGAGGATATAACCGTTAGAGTCACCCGCCCGGCGGGGCCGGGTTACACATAAGGATCATCACCTGAAGCCCGGCGCTAAGCTTGAAGACGGTGGGCCAAAGATGGGCTTAAGACCCGGAGATGGCTTAAGGCCCGTAGTTACAACCGTCATTATGGTAGAACTTGTAGTGTAAGGCAAGAATAGTTGAGAGTCCGAGCCGGACACTTTTATGAGCCGGCCGGGACTCTGAGAGCTGCTGGGCGTCAACCTCTCTATATATAAAGGGGCGACCCGGCGGCGGTTTGGGGGCAAGAAAGATCTCGTCGAGAGCCAGGCATAGCAGTTAAGCTCCCTGGTCATCGAAACCCTAATCAGTACCACCTCAACTGGACGTAGGCTTTTACCTTCACCGTAAGGGGCCGAACCAGTATAACCCTCGTGTTCCTTGTCCCTTTTAACCCCTTCAAGCTTCCTAGCGGCGATGGCTCCACGACTAAGTCCTAGCTTGAGGACATCTGCCGTGACAATTCCACGACAGTTGGCGCCCACCGTGGGGCCAGCGCACGGTGGATTCGAGTTCTTGAAGGGCAGCTTCGAAGGGCTCAAGGGATCCGCTGTGGGCCGGATGACCAAGAGTCGTCGCTGCAAGCTCTACATCGACAATGCAAACTGGGGCCCCGACGCCGGCTCAATTGAGTACGAATACCGGGTCCCGTTCGGCGGAATTCATGTTTTCATTGGCAAGATTGGTGAGCCGGGCCCTGAGCCTGATCTCTGCACCGATCTCGTCGAGATGGCTCAGCGCGCACGACCCGCCCGGGCCCTGCCTGCCTTGAAGCATGCTTTTGTGGGATATATCCATGGAGGGCTCTCTGGTGGATCTGGATCTGGTGATGAGACGGCCGCCGGCTCTGACGGCGAATCATCCACAGATGAGTCAAACTCGTTGTATCAACTTCAAGATGGCAGGCTAATGGGTTGTTCCGATGGTGACAGTATACCGGACCCATTTGAGCCGCCGACCCGGGTTGGAATCTTCATGGCCGGTGCGCAGCCTGTTTAGAACTCTGCTACTGGGGCAGGAAACCCGGTGCCCTCGCCGGCTCAGGTGCAGATGGATCTCACGGACAAGATGATGGTCCTGTTGACCGCCGCGGTTGACCCGGCGGATCAGGCTCAGCATGACGCGGAGGTGGCGCAGTTAAAGTTGGATCTCGTGAAAGCCAAAGAGGATCTGGCAGCGGAAGGGATCAGGATGGCCGCGGAGAGGGCGGCTCTCGACGCCCAAACTCAGTTGATTCAGGCGCAGTCCTTCCGGCTCATGATGGATCAGAACGCGTCCGATGAGGTCATGAGAAGGAGGCATCAAAAGGCCCAATCTCGACTCCCTCCGGTTTACGATCCGCGAAACCTCTTCAACACGCCAGGTGTAGGGTCTAGTCACCCGCCAGGGATCATAGTGCCCGGGTCTGGGACCCCTGTTCAGCCACAAGTGATGGGGCCTCCCCGGGTGAACCCGGCCCCACCTCAGTATGTGCCAATACCACCGGGTCATTATGCTAACCCACTGGAGAACATGGTCGCCGCAGCAGCACGGCTGGCGGCGCTCCCAATTGACGGCGACTCTCTGACGGCTATTGAAACCCGCCGGGTCAGGGAACTCCTTCAGACAGCGCTGGCGCAGCAAGAGGCGTACTCTTACAGCCGAGACAGGATCCACTCGACCCCTCATCCAGGCCGGAGCCCGAGTTACAGCAGACACATGGTCTCAGTGACCGGCTCAAGTAATGTCCGACGCCATGACCCGCCCCCTGGCCATGGCCTGGCTCATAACGAAGCCTTTCACGCAGTAGACCAAGACAGAGCGCAGCAAGAGGCGGAGCAGGTGCCTCAGTTGACGGCTTACCAGACTCCCCCGGCTTATCCGACGACCTCCGTCGACGTGGGTATCCCTACCAGGACCGGAGGTGTCCCTTGTTTAGTGCCAGCTCTCCGCAATGAGCGTCTACCCAAGGACTTCAAAGGCCCTAGGAAGGTGCCTAATTACACGGCTGACTTACAACCCGCAGCCTGGATCAAAAGTTACGAGATGGCCATGGAACTGCTGGAGGTCAGTGAAGCGGCGATGGCCAAGTACTTCACCATGATGCTAGATGGGACTGCCCGCACTTGGTTGAAAGGGCTACCGCCGAATTCCATCAGATCTTGGGCTGAGCTGAAGGCCCGGTTCATACAAAACTTCAAAGACACCTGTAGACAGTCTATGTCAATAGTGGATTTGACTAACTGTAAGCAACAGGAGGGTGAGTCTATGACACATTGGGTTCGCCGGGTCAAAGAGATCATACACTCATCGGATAAGATGGATGCCGGCTCTGCAGTCTTAATGTTGGAGCAAAATTGTCGTTTTCTGCCCCTGAAGATGAAACTCGGGCGGCTTAAGCGCGACTGCAATGACATGGGTACGCTGATGGTGGCTCTCGTCAAGTACGCCGATTCTGATAGTACCAAGGACCCCGCTTCAGATGATGAAAGGACAGGGAAGGGAAAGAAGAACGACAATGGCAAGGGTCCTCAGCATAACCCGGGGAACCAAGGAGGCAAGCGTAAGGCCGACGGCATCCTAGAGTTTCTGGCCAACGCCAGTTCACAGGGTAATAGCCAGAGACGCAAGGGGAGGCTCCCTCCCCGAGCCGGCAGGTCAGGCCCGACGCTGGAGCAACTGTTGAATGAGCCTTGTCCAAGGCATGGCTCTAGAGGGAAGCCAGCCACTCATCTATGGAAGGATTGTGAAATCATGAAGGCCTTTAAGAATTCCAACGCCTTTAACGGCAACAATGGCCCGGGCGGTGGCTCAGGCGCCGGCGGTTTTCATGGCCCGGGCGGCGGCTCAAATTCTAATCCTCAGAACGGTCAAGGGGGCTTTAATCAGCAGTTTGGCCAGGGTCATGAACAGCAGCAGGGGGGTTATCAGACCAATCCAAAGCAGCTTAGCGGTGGACAGTATCATGTATTTACCACCAGTCTGTGTAAGCGAGATCAGACGCTTCATAAGAGGGTTGTGAATGCTGTTGAGCCGGCGGTTCCATGCTATTTACGATGGTCTGAGCAGCCTATAGTGTGGAGTAGGGAGGATCACCCTCCCCGTGGTGGATAATCCGGGTCACTTGGCCTTGGTGGTGGCTCCTCAGGTGGGAGGATATAAGTTCACTAAGGTGCTCATGGATGGAGGCAGCAGCATCAACATCCTCTATTATGAGACTTTCCGTCATATGGGATTGATTGATAAGAACCTCAGCCAGTCAAACACTATTTTCCATGGTGTGGTACCTGGTAAGTCGGCTTATCCAGTCGGCAAGATCGAGTTGGAAGTGGCCTTTGGAGACGAGCACAACTACAGGGTGGAAAAATTGACCTTTGAGGTGGTCAAGATAAGAAGCCCGTATCATGCCATATTTGGGCGGCCGGCTTACGCCAAGTTCATGGCACGGCCATGTTACGTGTATTTACAGCTCAAGATGCCGGGTCTCAATGGGACCATTACGGTTCATGGCAGCCGAAAGGTGGCTTTGGAGTGTGAGGAAGGCGATGCAGCTTATGCAGAATCTGTTTGTGCAATAGAGGAGTTAAAAATTTACAAGGACAATGTTGACCCAACAGATATGACCTCTCTGAAAAAGCCGACTACGGAGCATGAGCCGGCAATGAAATTTAAGTCGGCTGATGAGACTAAACTTGTTGATTTCGTTCCAGGTGATTCATCTCAGCAGTTTAGCATCAGTGCCAATCTAGATCCAAAATAGGTAAGCGCGCTCATCGAGTTCATCCGTGAGAATAGGGACATTTTTGCATGGAAGCCTTCTGACATGCCAGGTGTACCTAGGGAATTCGCTGAGCACACTCTCAATGTTGATCCAAAATTTAAGCCGGTCAGGCAATTCCTTCGGCGGTTTAATGAAGAGAGGCGGAAAGCTATTGGTGAAGAGGTGGCCCGGCTCTTGGCGGCCGGGTTTATTGTTGAAGTCTTTCACCCAGAGTGGTTAGCTAACCCGGTGCTCGTGCTCAAGAAGAACAGCACCTGGCCGATGTGTGTGGACTACATGGACTTAAACAAGGCGTGTCCGGCTGATCCTTTTGCCCTTCCCCGTATTGATCAAATCATTGATGCTACGGCGGGTTGTGAGCGCTTAAGCTTCTTGGATGCTTATTCCGGATATCATCAGATTAAAATGGCAGTTAAGGACCAGGAGAAGACGGCGTTCATCACTCCCTTTGGAGCCTTCTGCTATGTGTCTATGCCCTTTGGACTCAAGAGTGCACAGGCGACTTATCAGCGCTGCGTGCAGAACTGTCTTCATAACCAGATTGGGCGCAATGTTCATGCTTATGTGGATGATATTGTGGTTAAATCCAGGAAGGAGGAAACCTTGATAGATGATCTGAGGGAAACCTTTGATAATCTCTGGGTCTACAAGATGATGCTTAACCCGGCCAAGTGTGTTTTTGGTGTTCCTGCAGGCAAGCTCTTGGGTTTCTTGGTTTCTAACAGAGGCATCGAAGCTAACCCGGAGAAGATCAAGGCCATCACCTCCCTGGCTAAGCCGGCGTGTATAAACGACGTCCAGCGCTTGGCGGGTCGTGTCGCTGCTTTAAGCCGGTTTATAAGCCGTTTGGGTGAGAAGGCCATGCCATTATATCAGTTGATGAAGAAAACTGATAACTTTGTCTGGAACGATGCAGCTAATACTGCTTTTGAGGATTTGAAGAGGCAGCTGGCAGAGCCCCCAGTCCTTGCTGCTCCGGTTGGCAAGGAGCCTTTATTGCTGTATGTGGCTGCTAACACACTAGCCGTCAGTGTGGCTGTGGTGGTGGAGCGCAAGGAAGAGGGTAAGGAGCATCCGGTTCAGCGGCCGGTTTATTATGTCAGCGAAGTGCTCATCGAGTCCAAACAGCGATATCCACATTGGAAGAAGCTTGTTTATGGTGTATTCATGGCAAGCCTAAAGCTTAAGCATTATTTCCAGGGTCACCCCATCACCGTGGTCAGTTCTGCCCCCCTCGGAGATATCATTCAAAACAGAGAGGCCACAGGGAGAGTGGCTAAGTGGGCTATAGAGCTCGGACCTCATGGTCTGAAATACGTACCACGCACTGCTGTGAATCTCAAGCCTTGGTGGATTTCATCAATGATTGGACACAGCTACAAGTGCCCGAACAAAAGCCGGATAACACATATTGGACTATTCACTTCGATGGGTCCAGGCAATTGGAGGGCTCGGGGGCTGGAGTCGTATTGGCTTCCCCTAAAGGTGACAAGTTCCAGTATGTGCTACAATTGATGTTTCCTTGCACTAACAATGCGGCTGAGTACGAGGCCTTGCTCCACGGTCTTCGGATGGCTAAGGAGATGAGCTTGAGCCGGGTAAGGTGCTTCGGCGACTCAGACTTGGTGGCTCAACAAGTATCAGGAAAGTGGGACTCCAAGGACCCTCTCATGGCGGCTTATCGCCGTGAAGTTGATGCCATTGCTGGGCACTTTCAGGGTTATCAAGTAGAGCACATCGATCGCAGGAAGAACGAAGCGGCGGATGCTTTAAGCCGGCTGGGCTCTCAGCGAAAACCGGTGCCGCCTAATATTTTCCTGGACGTCCTGCATAACCCTTCTGTTAAGTTGCCTACAGAGGAAGACTTGGCTGTCCCTGACCCGGAGGCACGACTGGTGGCGGCTCTCCACATCATCCCGGACTGGACCCCTATCTGGCTTACATGACCCGGGGAGATTTGCCTGAGGATGAAACTTTGGCCAGACAAATAACCCGGCGGTCTAAGTCAATGGTTGTTATCAATGGTGAGTTGCATCGCCGCAGTGTTACGGGAGCATTCCAGCGCTTTGTATCCCCTGAGGAAGGTCAAGAGATCTTGCGTGAGATTCATGAAGGGGATTGTGGCCACCATGCCGGCTCAATGTCTCTTGTGGCCAAGGCTTTTCGTCATGGTTTTTATTGGCTGACGGCTCATGCTGATGCGGAGGACTTGGTCAGTAAATGTGATGGTTGCCAAAGGTTCTCGCGACGGGCTCATGTGCCGGCTCAGGAGCTGAGGATGATCCCAATTACTTGGCCCTTTGCGGTTTGGGGGCTTGATATGGTTGGGCCTTTTAAAAGGTCCAAGGATAAGAAGACCCACCTCTTGGTGGTAGTTGACAAATTTACCAAGTGGGTTGAAGCGGAGCCAGTTAGCAAGTGTGATGCAGCCACGGCAGTTCAGTTTATGAAAAAGGTGATCTTTCGCTTTGGCTTTCCACACAGCATTATCACTGACAATGGTACCAATCTATCCAAAGGCGCCATGGAGGAGTTTTGTCAACGAGAGCATATTCGACTTGATGTTTCATCAGTGGCTCATCCTCAATCCAATGGTCAAGCTGAGAGAGCTAATCAGGAGATTCTGAAGGGCATCAAGCCCCGGCTTTTGGTCCCTTTACAACGGACGCCGGGTTGTTGGGTGGAGGAGTTACCCTCCGTGTTGTGGAGCATCAACACTACTCCTAACAGGTCTATAGGTTTCACGCCTTTCTTCATGGTCTATGGAGCAGAAGCAGTCCTCCCCAGTGACATCCGGCATGACTCGCCTCGAGTGGCGGCTTATGTTGAGGCGGATAACGAACAGGCGCGCCAAGATGCTCTTGACTTGTTGGACGAACAGCGTGATGTGGCAGCAGCTCACTCAGCGATTTACCAACAAGACCTGCGCCGTTATCACAGTCGCCGGGTTAAATCCCGGATCTTCCAGGAAGGCGATCTGGTGCTCCGGCTCATCCAAGATCAAACAGATGCGCACAAGCTGTCCCCGCCTTGGGAAGGGCCCTTTGTGGTCAGCAAGAATTTGCACAACGGGTCATATTACCTCATTGACATTCGGGAGCACAAAGATTCACGTAAGTCGGAGGAGGAGACCCGTCGGCCATGGAACATAGCTCAGCTTCGGCCTTATTACACTTGAGCCACCGGCTCTCATAATGTACATATTTCTCTAAGCCATGTATATATTATGATAAGCAATAAAGCAGGACCTCTATCCTTTTTTCTCTTCCAAAGGTGAACGTGTTGTTTTCATTGCAAGATCACATGATAACTTGAAGGGGGATCCGGCTTATGATCGTATTCGAATCTAGCCATACGCAATATAGTCACTTGGGGGCTTCCTGTTCAAACATAGGTCGTATTCGAACCAAAGAGAACATAGCTGTCGATACCCATTTGATTGGCAAAGTGCCGAGCTCATTGGGGAGTTTTCTTTGATCATATTTGAATCATAGTTCAACCCCCCTTTGGGAGCCGACGTGGATCGTATTCGAATCAGCGTCGTTAAACAACTCCTAAGGTCATTTGGGGGCTTCCTGTTCAAACATGGGTCGTATTTGAACCTAAGAGAACATAGCTTTCGGTACCCTCTTGATTGGCATCGCCACACCCACTGGGGGCTATATGATCGCATTCGAATTTTAGCATCACCCCCTTTGGGACGGGTCTCTGGTCGTATTCGAACCGGAAGCCCCTAAGATTTTCTGCTTTGCAACGAATTCTTCTGATTGTTTCAAGTATGCACGGCGGGTCTCACTTTGCCGGCTTAACTTTGATTCACAGTACTAGTCGAACACAATCGGCGTTATTAAGACTGGTAAACCGGAATTGAGGTACCAACCTTATTACCCGGGTTATATAAGCCGGAAGTGTGCTTGCAGGCCGGTAAGTGTGTTATTACGATTATATCAAGGACATAATTGAGGACCAGTCTTTTGTGATTCATATTCCGGGTTACATGTATAAGACTATGATCCTCAGTGCGGTAAGCCGCCTAGAGACTTGTGATTTGTTTTTCTATGCAGGATAGTAAAAGATAACTATTTGAGCTTAAGGAACATGAATGATCATTTATGACCCGGAGGAATATAAGGAAACAACTTCAATGGAATTAAGCATTCAGCACGTGCACGATGGCACGACAAAGTTAAAATGGTCCTATTCTATTACAAGACTCAACGAGTCCAAAAGGGTGAAGCATTGTTTGAATAAACCGCCTACAGAGTTAAGATGCTTGCTGGGTTGAAGCTTCCGGCTCATCCCTCTCCGCTCCTCCGGCTGTTCCCAAGACCTGGAAAGTTGACGATTTCCAGTCAATGCCGCTCAGAGCTTCAAATTGAGCTTCCTCATCAATTAACCCGGCCGGGTCAATTTCTGGGGCAAAGGTGTGCTTACGAGTCGGCGGGACTAAGCTGATGGCTTCATAACACGGAGTGGGGATCCTCTGATTCTCTCCATCGTAACCCGGCTGGTACTTGGTCAGATCCGTGTCATTTCCAATCAGAGTGGCCACCGGGCGTACGATCTTCACGCAGGCTGCAAAGTCCCTTTGGTCGAAGGGGGTGCCGTCTTCCTTCAAGCTGGGGTAGCCAAGGGCAATGTCCGCCGGGTCTAGTTCTGGAAGGAACACCTTGGCCCGGCTCAGAGCAGCTATGGCGCCGACTCTTGCAGAGGCCCGTCGCAGCTCTTGGACATGCTAAGGAAGAACGGCAAGCCGGCGAAGAACTTCCGCCAGGTGAGTCGGTACCTCATTGGATAGGGCCACTACGGCCAAGGCGCGCTGAGACCCGGTGTAGAGTTGCTCCACCAGAGTGTACACGGCCTTCAACTTGGTCAGCACGCTTTGGTTGAGGTTGGCGCTTCTTGGACCTATTTAACAGAGTAAAATAAGCCGCTGGCCATGATGGGAGTTACGAGCCATAAAGATTATAAACTTGATGAAAGCCGGTGGAACAACTTACCGAAGATGGCGGCGACCATCTGTGACACGTGGCGCTTTAAGCCGGAGAGTTCGGCGGTTCTCTCCATCAGAGCTTTCTCCGCCTGTTCGGCCCGGCTCACCAGAGTAGCCTTCTCTTCGGCCCAAGCTTTCCGTTCAGCTTCAAAATCCTATTGCAGCTTCTCTTGAGCAGCAATACTGGACACAAATTTGGCGTTGGCCTTCAGGGTCTCAGTTTCTTGCGTCCTCAAGTGGGTCTTCAGATCGGAGATGTCAGCCTCAAACTTCTTGCAAGCAGCCTGCATAATTTCCGGGTTATAGTATGAACAGTTATTATGCAATTTTAAAGTCCCAAGTACTTTCCAAGCAAAGACACTTGGCACTTGGGGGCTAATGCATATCGAACGTTTCTATTTACACATTACCAGTTCATGCGAGTAAGCCGGTAGATAAGTCTACAACATATTCTACCATAAGTAGTAGACTTGGGGGCTAGAGTATGGTAAAGATAACAAGATAACTATGCAGTAAGCAAGAAGAGTGGTACCTCAGACTTCTGCAGAATCTGATTCACCATGTCGATCTCTAAATCCCGGCTCTTGTGCACCTGACTGATATAGCCGGAGACGATCTCTCCGATGCTCAGATTGGCATAGTCGGTGAGGTCCAGACTGGCCCGGCGGCGCTCTAGCAACTCTTCCTTGGCGGAGCACTTGGCCAGCGCAGTGGGTCTCCCCGGCTCAACAAACTCCGTCCGGGTGATTACCACGTCCGGGTCATCGGCCGGCTGAGCCAGGCTGGAGGTCTCCGGGTTAGCAGAAGTTTCTGCGATTGGCTTGTCGGTTGGAGCGGTGGCTGCAGGAGCAGAGGCAACTGGCGGTTCTTGAGCTGCAACCTCTGGTTTAGGCAAGTCCGGCTCTTCGACCGGCTTGTTCTTTTTCGCCCTCTTGCTGAGCTTTGCCTGGGCACTGAAAGGCAAAAAGGTTAGTACAAAAGTATGAGTAAAGATAAAGCATAGCAAGGGATGATCATCATTACCCGGGTACGGTCTTGAAAGCCGGCAAATTCGACTGCATCGAGTCACCAGAAGAAGGAGATGTTTCCTGATAATTTGAATCAGAAGAATTGAGAGGTTGACGTGTAACACCCGCCAGAGGATGAAAAGGATATAAGTTGGAGATAACCTCGGTCCGGCGCTTCCTTGATGCCTCAGGTAAGCCGGAGGAGAGGTCAGCATCCTTGTTGGTCCGGGTGTGCCGCCGGCTCTCATGAATCTGTTGCTTCAAAAGAAATTGAGGATCTTGATAAGCTAAAGGATGTGAAAATCTTACTTTCCGGGTTACCCTTCGGACTTTCAGCCTTGGCAAGGGCTCCGAGTCGGAGGAAAGTGTCATTACCTGTTCAACCACCGGGTTACTTGCTCCGGTGTCATCCTGTTGATGAACAGTATTGATAAGGTGGACAGAAATAAACAACAAATACAACAAGAGCTTACAGGTTCAGAGGTTACCTCTGACTCGGAGCTGTCGCTTAGTTGCAGCAGCTCTGAAGCAGTAGGCCTACTTCCCTTCTTGCGGGGAGCAGCTCTCTTGGCGGCTTTCTTAGCCGTCCTGGCCTTCTTGGCCGCCTCATGGTCATATTTGACCTTCCAGAATTTGTCATCAGCCTGAAAAATACAATGACGATTTCTTAAGGTTCAGATGAAAGCTATCTATAGAAGAAAATAAGATGTTCAGATCAGCGGCTTACCACTGGGGCCGGGTTGGTCTTGCAGAAGGGGCTTAAGCCGGTCCTCCCGCAGTCTGCCAAGCTCTCGTTCAAGAGAGCCTTGGTCATCTTTCCCTTGTACTCACACATTAAGCCGGGGCGGCGGCTTAAGGGGATCACCCGCCATGAGATCCAGACTCGGACCAGATCAATGCCATTAAGGCCATTTCCCAGGAGAGCCTTGATCTTGTTGATGGTAGGGATCAGAGGTTGGCGCTCCACCTGAGATAACTTGTCTGACAGAGGGTGATTTGGTTCCAGACGCGAAGGACGAAAGCCGGGCAGCGGGCTCTCATCAGCCGGCGAAGTGTCTTGGCAGCAGAACCACGTCTGGTTCCAGTCCTTTGGGTGGCTTGGCGGCTCGGCGTAAGGAAAAAGGCAGTCTCTCCGTCGCTGAATGGAGATTCCACCAAGTTCTAAGCTCGGCCCGTTGGCGCACTCATTCTGACGGTTCAGATAAAAGAGTTCTCTGAAGAGTAGCAGGCTGGGCTCTTCTCCAACGTAGACCCCGCAGAATACTTGGAAGTTGCATATATTCGACACCGAGTTGGGCCCTATGTCTTGTGTCCGCAGGTCGAAGAAATTCAGCACATCTCTAAAGAACTTTGAGCCGGGCGGTGCGAAGCCCCGGCTCATATGATCCGCAAAAATTACCACCTCCCCGCCCCTTGGCTGTGGTCTCTCCTCTGATGGGTCAGGGGCACGGTAGGGCATGACGTCCTTCTTGGGCAGGTAACCCGACTTCACGAAATCTGCTAAGGTCTCGTCGGTGACGTTGGACCTCATCCAATTGCATGTGATGGGTGCTTTGGGAGATTTGGGAGGCATGGTGAAAGTCGGAAGCCTATGATAAAAGGAAATGTCCGGTTTAATTATAAGCCGGAGGAAATTTACAGTTCAATGTTTAAAGTGGCGGCTTATGGAGGGGCCTAATGACATATATCTAAGTGCATCGGGTTATCTAAGCCGCTGGAGGTATTGAGAGTAATTCGATTGTCTACGACCTTGTCGCAGATGAGCCGGAAAATTTTACGGCGCGTGGCTTCTTTTGAGCAGGAAGGTTTTACGGCGCGTGGCTTCTTTAAGCCGAAAATGTAAACCGCCATGACTCAGCAGGTGCAGTTTTTTATTAAGTGTGGTGAAAACAGGTTTTGCACATTGCAGTAACTAATTTGGATCAAAACGGTCGGCTAAAAAGGAAAATTTCTAGACCTAAAACAGACGCAGAAGAAGTTCGCGGGTTCGAACGGAGCCTCTATGCAGTAAAAAGGAATCTATGTGCATTGGAAATGGAAGTGAAACAGCTACCGCAGCGGTTCTATACAAGTCTAAGATCAAGAAGGGTGGTAAAAATCAAATCTACTGAGAACCCGCGAAGAACGGTGAAGAACACGCGAAGAACAGGGAGAAACCTTGCTGCAGATCTGTTCTACGGGGCAGCAAGGACTTACAGGTGCTGGTGAGTCGCGGAGGTCACCGCCGTTTTCTCTGGACGCAACAGGTTGATGCAGCGGCCGGAGTCGGCGAGGACGAGAAGACCCGCAGTGGCGACGGCAACGGAGCTCGAGCGGAAGAACAGTGGCGCGAGGAGGAAGACGGGTGGCTGAAGGCTCATCGGGCCGGACTACTTATAAGGGCAAGCTCATAAGTGGGCGCGAGAAACGAGGAGGTCCCGGCGTGATTATCTCGCCCGAGAGGCGCCTCGATTTTCGGGATGGCGGTAAAGATAAGATCCGTTGCGGATATGGTGGATTAAAAAATGGACATAATGGAAGATGACGTCACGACGGATTACCCGGACTCCAGAGGATGACGTCACGCCGGGTTATGGCCTTCACACAATTGTAAGCTGGAGCTTTTCTGTCGAAAGAGTTGAAGATTGACATGAGCCGGCTCAAATCAATCTGGGGCCTAATGTTGAGCATATAACCCTTAGAGTCACCCGCCCGGCGGGGCCGGGTTACACATAAGGATCATCACCTGAAGCCCGGCGGTAAGCTTGAAGACGGTGGGCCAAAGATGGGCTTAAGACCCGGAGATGGCTTAAGGCCCGTAGTTACAACCGTCATTATGGTAGAACTTGTAGTGTAAGGCAAGAATAGTTGAGAGTCCGAGCCGGACACTTTTATGAGCCGGCCGGGACTCTGAGAGCTGCTGGGCGTCAACCTCTCTATATATAAAGGGGCGACCCGGCGGCGGTTTGGGGGCAAGAAAGATCTCGTCGAGAGCCAGGCATAGCAGTTAAGCTCCCTGGTCATCGAAACCCTAATCAGTACCACCTCAACTGGACGTAGGCTTTTACCTTCACCATAAGGGGCCGAACCAGTATAACCCTCGTGTTCCTTGTCCCGTTTAACCCCTTCAAGCTTCCTAGTGGCGATGGCTCCACGACTAAGTCCTAGCTTGAGGACATCTGCCGTGACAATTCCACGACAGCAATGCTAGGGAGGAGCAGCTGATTAACATATGAGCAATATCCTCTAATTCATCAAAGAAAGGAAAATTGACTGACTGGCATATGAGCGCTATACAATCTCGCAGTCCATTACCACTTTACCTATCAAACTGAGTAGCAATATTATTATTAGCATCTACAGGCAACATATATCAGGACCAATCAGCAGCATACACATATCAGTATCAGCATATGAAGCAATCAGCCACGCCATGTTTTCACCACAACAAGGCCAATAAAAAGAATCTACCAAGCACTGCCTCAATATATGACTTATAGATTAGAGAAGAGCCAATAAAAAATTCTGCCATCGTGTTGGTAGATGCACTTGATTGATGATTCTTCTACACATTAGTGCTAAGCAAATGGCATATTGACGGCAACCAAAACGGCATCAGGGTGCCAGTTGGTAGGCTGTGACCTATGTGGTTGCAGATGTGATAGAGCGGATAGATTTTGAAGAGCAGCAACAATTGCATCATGACATGGGGCGAGGGGATCCATGGTGGTCGTTCCACCATGATGCCTCTCCCATCGCTCGGCCATGGCAACCCCCAGCGCTTATCTATGGCGTCGGTCGCCTCCACAACCACGACGCCCCTCCCTGCGCTCCCACCACACCGCCACACACATCCAACGCCCCATCGCCGTTGCCCCTGTCAATCCCCGTCAAATATCCCTCCATCTCGATCTAGTGGAAAATAATTGTGAGAGAGAACGAACCCGAGGGAGGGAGTCAGTTGTTGGTTTCGTCGCCTGGATCGGGGGTCGCGCGAGATACGACGGATCTTGCCAGGGTACTGTGTTGATCTTGGAGAGGTATTTAAGAGATGGGAAACTCGGGCGTGAAATTTTGCCTACCTAATCGGACGGACGAACGTGTTGGGATGGGCTTCTAAAACCAAACGACGAACAAAAGAAAAGAAAAAGACGGCCGAAAGCATAGTTTTTTTTGGGGAGAAAACATGCGAGCTCATCAATGCGCAACTACATGGCCCAGGTGAGCAAACCCATCGACTACATGGCCCAGGCCGGCTTAGCGTGGGTGCGAACGAACCCATCGAGTAGGTTCCCCGAATTAGTACCACCTTGAGTATATGTTTTAAATTCAAACTGAAAGCGTAAATTCACGGGAAGAAGCGTATTGTGACGGTGAACCCGACAAAGTCAATCCGTGACTATTCAAGCTTGTAGGAAAGGATGGTGTAATGAGGTGGAGCGGCAGCAGGCAATAAGCATATATGGTGGCTAACATACGCAAGTGAGAGCGAGAAGAGAAGCAACGGAACGGTCGTCATCTAGTAATAACCAAGAAGTGATCCTGAACTCCTACTTACGTTCATGCTTAACTCCAACCGTGTTCACTTCCCGGACTCCGCCGAGAAGAGACCATCACGGCTACACACACAGTTGATGTATTTTAATTAGGTCAAGTGACAAGTTCTCTACAACCGGACATTAACAAATTCCCATCTGCCTCATAACCACGGGCACGGCTTTCGAAAGATATTACCCTGCAGGGGTGTCCCAACTTAGCCCATCATAAGCTCTCACAGTCAACGAAGGATAAACCTTCTCCCGGAAAGACCCGATCAGTCTCGGAATCCCGGTTTACAAGACATTTCGACAGTGGTAAAACAAGACCAGCAAAGCCGCCCGATGCGCCGACAAATCCCGATAGGAGCTGCACATATCTCGTTCTCAGGGCACACCGGATGAGACATCCTACGAGTAAAACCAGACCTCGAGTTTCTAGGAGGGGGCCCCGCAGTCTACTCCGTTCGGACCAACACTCGAAGGAGCACTGGCCCGGGGGGGTTAAAATAAGATGACCCTCGGGCTCGCGAAAACCCGGGGGAGAGGCTTAGGTGGCAAATGGTAAAACCAAGGTTGGGCCTTGCTGGAGGAGTTTTATTCAAGGCGAACTGTCAAGGGGGTCCCATAAATCACCCAACCGCGTAAGGAACGCAAACTCAAGGAACATAATACCGGTATGACGGAAACTAGGGCGGCAAGAGTGGAACAAAACACCAGGCATAAGGCCGAGCCTTCCACCCTTTACCAAAATATATAGATGCATAAATTAAATAAGAGATATTGTGATATCCCAACATATCCATGTTCCAACATGGAACAAACTTCAACTTCACCTGCAACTAGCAACGCTATAAGAAGGGCTGAGCAAAAGCGGTAACTTAGCCAAACAATGGTTTGCTAGGAAAGGATGGTTAGAGGCTGACATGGCAATATTGGAGGCATGATATAGCAAGTGGTAGGTAGCGCAGCATGGCAATAGAGCGAACAACTAGCAAAGCAAAGATAGAAGTGATTTCGAGGGGTGGCCATCTTGCCTGCAAGGTTCTCAGAGTTGTCGAAAGCTTGATCCTCGTAAGCGTACTCAACAGGTTCCTCGTTCACGAACTCGTCTCCCGGCTCTACCCAAGATAAGAACACAAACAATGGAACCACAATCAATCACAGGGAATGCACAAGCAACATGATGCAATACATGAATGATATGCAAGATATGATATGCGATGCCTATGCGAGCTCCGGGAGGAAAATGATGAACAAGGCAGTAACTTGGCAAACCAAGCATGCCACTGGAAAGATGAGATGATTTCGGTCGAAATCGATATAAAGATCACCGGAAACGGATGCACGGTTTGCAAAAGGCAAGCAAAACAAGAATGACACGAATCTGCGATTAACAGCACGATAGCACTTAACATGCAACAAGTAACAATGCTACAACACTCCAACATAGCAACAAAGCATATGAAAGTAATCTATAGTAGATGCTTGACAAAAGATGAACAGTGAGATACGGCTAGATCACAACATAACAAGCTCAAACAAGCATGGCAAAAGTGCAAAAGATATCAGGTTCACAGACAGTGAAATCACTGGACATGCCTGAAACAGCATCAGGTAGCAATGTTCAGAGCACGAAATCAACATGCTACAGGAACTTAACATGGCAAAACAAGGCATGGAATTATTCTACTAAATACATATGACAAAAGGCCCTTAATGACCATAAGCCAAAAAGGACCGGAAGATATGATGGCAAACATGTAAACATAGCAAGTTTCGTTAACAGGTTTCAGACTTGGCAGAAAACAGAGCATGGCAGAAACAATAATATGAAGGCATCTTGGTGAGCTTGATGCACTCACTACCGAGCAATGCATGAAAAAACAAGCATACCTACAGCAATATGGCATGTTTATGAAGCTATTCATGGCAAGAACAAAAGCATAGCATGTATGGATCAACTACAACAAGCTTGGCAAAAATGAATATCATGTTAAGAATCTGCCAGAAATATTTAATAGCAAACGTAGAGCAAGATTGAGTCATGCTATGTCACTCCGTAATTGCAAACAAGGGCAGGAATGGATCAATTACAACAATATCTACAAAACATCCTTACTGAACATCTCCAAAATATGCATGGATCTCTCTGTATCAACAAGTTTACATGGCAACAAAATAACAGCAGACAAAAACTTAGAGAAATTACTAAGTCCCTGAAATCAGAAACATTACGGGGCCTAGTTTGCATGCTTGTGCTAGTCACCACAGAGATCACAAAAATACATGGCATACACCCTTGGAAAGATGGCATGGCATACAACAAGACACATGTAGAGCTCATGCCCATAAGATGCACAGATTAAATGATACAAAAATAACAAATCTCCAAGTTCTGCTAAGAACCAGCAGATAACAGCAACTAGCACTCCTGCACCAGAGATTGGGCATCAAGATGGCCTCAAATGAACATGGTGCAAATGAACAAAATGAAGATCATCACGAGGCGAACAATTTGATATATTACACGCGCGAAACGGAGCTATATGCAGAGAGTTATGATGATATGAACAAAGGCACATGCTGAGAAAATAAAATGACTTGGAATATTTTCGGGGAGAGGAGAGGAAAGTCAACCGAGGTACTGTTCTCCAGATCCGATCGGGATGGGGCTCGAGGGAGCTCGCCGGTGGCGAGGGAGGACGCCGGAGGAGAGGGACGGCGAGGGGAGGACGGCGGCCG